>NC_142639.1:10007500-10313055 GCF_053813885.1 Theobroma cacao
AGCTCATCATTTGATCTACTCTAATCCAATCTTAATTTTGTTTTTTTTTTTTTTTAAAGGAAAATAATGGCTAAAATAATAACAGGGAAAGGTTAAGTTTTGGGGAAAAAAATTCAACAGGTTTCATCTTTTTCTTCTAGGCTCTCGGCTCTTGCTGTGGCTGTCCCTCTCGAGTCTTGCCCCTTTGGGTTCATGCCGTGGTTAATTCAATACGGTTGGGCTAATTAGCCGACAGTTTCGATAACTTTAACCCTTTCCGATATCAAACCAGTTGGGCCCAATTTGAGGCACTGCTCTTTCTTGTATATAAAATAAAAAAAAAAACAGAAAAAAAATAAAACTTTATGATATCACTTTCCTCAAATATAAAAACTAAATTTTTGGGATTAGGTCCAAAATTGTTATCTAATTAATATGATTAATCAAAAAATTTACCACTCATGGATGTAATTTTAACATTTTATATTTAAGTTAATAAAAAATGGTAAAAAATTAACAATAAATGATTATCTATGGTAAATTTTGTCCATTATGTTGGTAAATATAAAATTGACCTAACCTCCGTAAAAATTCCATCCCCATATCTTGACCTTTTTAATTATGATTTTTATTAATATAATTATTAAATTTCATTATTGTATTTATATTTATGAATTTCAAATTTCAAGTTGATCGAAAATATTTAACTGTTTATTCGAAAATAATATAATTTTTAATCATTAAATTTACAGTATTTGAATCAAATTTGATTCCTTTATAGATTTATGTAATATATATATATATATATATATATATAAAAGGATGTCCATATTGTGAGGGGCATCATTACGTCTCAAAAATCTTTACTATAAATATTAATAAATAATTAGAGTAAAGTGTTCTCGTCTTGTTAACTTTTAATCATAATTTTATATAAATTTATTAATTTTTAAAATAAACAATTAGTGTCAAAATGTAAACACTACTAATAAAAAATATGAAAAAAACTAAAATGCTCTTTTTTCTTTCTCTCATTTTTTTTCTCTCAAACAATGTGGTCGGTTGACAGTACTTCCATTCATCAACTGACCACCTCATGGTAGGTGCTCCTGAAGGGAGGGGAGCACCAAAAGGGAAGCACCAGAAAGAGTGCTCCCTCCCTTGGGAGCACCGATGCTCCTTTTCCTTAGGGAACACTGATTTAGTGCTCTCTCCTTTCTTGAAGAAAGAAATTTGTTTTTGCAAGAGAAAAAAAAATTTAAAAATTTAAAATTATAATTTATATAGGAATAATTTTTAAAATCAATGAAGAGTAAAATTATCTATTTAATATTGTCATGTCATCAAATTAACAAGAACATTAATAATTAACTAATAATTAGACTTATATGTCTAATAAAAAATATTTTTTAAAAATAAATTTTTTATTTCGAAAACTAATAAATTCACGTGAAATCTTGGTTAAAGTTAAGGAGAGAGTATTTTACACAAATAAATAATATATTACAAAAAAAGCAAAACAATTTGATAGCTTAATTGTCTAGTCTGTCGTAATATGCAGTGGAATGTGTTGAGTTGTACCGCTGTCCACTTGAGCTAAACCGTTCTTTTCATCTATTTTATTATTTGCTCTTCGTATTCGTCTTCGTCTTCTTCTTTTCAATTTGGCCTGCTCAGTTTCTTCCACTCATGGGGAAAATCCTATTGCAACAACTCTGAATCATGTGTTTTAGTAGATTTAATTTGCTGTTCTAAGTAGGTGGAGTATAGCGGAGGTTTTCTTCTTTCTTTGTTCATTTTTGTCAATTGACTTTTTTGCCCTTTCTTTTTTTCCACCAAGCCTGTTTTTTTTTTTTTTTTTATATATATCTTTGTGTGCTTTTTTTGTTAATTTCAAAAAAAATTAAATAGAATTTCATGTTTTAATTTTTTGTTCTTGGTGTTTTATTTCCCTGGGTCATTTTGCTCTTTATATATTCATGGATGTGTATATTATGTATGTTAGCTTGTAATTTCAAGATTCTAATATGTTTCCTAAACTCGATATTCATCATTCTTCAACCCAATATAAAATATTTTTAAATTTGAAATAGATTTCGTCAACTTTGTAACCAGCTCGACTACCATTAAAATTGATTCAATAAATCTTAAAATCGATTAACAAAACTTTAAAACCGATTCCATAAACCTTAAAACAGATTCAGCAAACCTTAAAATCAATTTAACAAAACCCTAAAATTAATTCAACAAAATCCCAAAATCAATTCAACAAATCCTAAAACTTGCTCACAAAACTCTAAAATGGATTCACGAAATCTGCTGTGAGCTTGATTTGGTTTTTATCTAAAGTAGTAATTGTGTAGGGAAATGCATACCTATTACAAGGGGTGCCAGAATTATCGTGGAGGAAGCTCTTGAATGCTTAAACAACGGAGCCTGAGCCTGGATATTCACCCAAATTTAAACTTTTGGATAATAAAGCTTCGAGTTATTCTGCTTTTGTCTCGTAAAGTAATATCTTAAATTATATGATAAAATTATCTGTGGTCAATTAGTAGGCCTTGATCAACTCGAAGAAGCTCAACAAGCAGAATCCTTTGATCAACGCCGAGAGAGAAGCTCAACAAGCAAAATCCTTGACAACAATCGTCTCTGAAGAGTACAACACTATTTTTAAATCTCTTGGAAGTGGGATCCATATTTTATGGGGGAAAAAACGTGATTCATTCAGAATACAGGAAAATTATTATATAAAACAATCGTCTTTAAACAAAACAAAACAAAAAAACTGAAAAGAAAAACAATTAATATAAAAAAGAAAACAAAACTAATAAAACCATTAATTGAAAAATAAAACCAAATGCGGATTTTGTTCACCTCAATACAGAACATCAATGGTAACCCAAAATGATCTGGTTCCCATCTTTTCTCAATTGCTCTGCTTGTCAACGCGAACAGAAGCAAGAAATCGAGAGAAAAGAGTCGCAAAACGGAAAACCAAAATATCAAACTGGGAAAAAGAGAAGAAATTTCTGGAAGCAAGGGTATGAAAAAGACAAACAAATCAAAAAAGAAAAGAGCAGTGAAAAAGAGCAAAAAGAAAATGAAAAGAAGAGAGACCCAAAGAGTAAACAAAAGTAAAACAACTTTTAATATACGTAGATATGGACATCTCCCTATTTTTGTCTTATCAACGCTAAGTAGAGCAACATGATCAAGTTTAATGTAGAGAAATTGAGCATCATATAAAACCTGAACTGGAATAGTCTAGAAAAATTGAGCCATGGTGGGGAAAGGGAAGAAGGGGAATTAGTTCATTAACTCCGACATTAGCTTTGGTATGCAAGGCACTGCATACAATTGCCCATCCCAATTGCAATTTCATGGAACTAGAAATAAAATATATTTTAATTGAGAAATTCAATTTAAAGTATACCTCCAATCCTAATATTTGTACATACATGAGTCTTTCTTCACAGATAACGATTGCAATGTTTTTTTTTTTTTTTTTTTTTCCAAATTAAAAAACTACTATAAATATTTTTTACTGTTCTAAAGAGTATGCAATAAACAGGTCAGAAGAATTGCTAAAACTGAATGGAGCTTACAAAAATACTATGGCTGATCCAGTCAGCACAAAGAATTCAAGCGTACTTTACTGGAGATGTGATGTCTTTCTCTTTCCTTCCTGTAAGGATCATAGAAATCTGGAGGCCTCTGCTGAATGCTTGGTTGAAGAGCAGTCGCGCTTGGAACTCCGACACAAATGGGAACCATGACGAGATAGCTATGGGCATGAACAATATCAGACCCATAACATACTCGTATGCCCTTGCCAGCTCCTTTATCGAATCCCAGAATCCTAAGCTTTTCAACACTGACCTCAGTGCTTGTCCAATCTATGGATGGCACAACACAAAAAGAGAAAACATGGGTTTAATGAGATTGCTGCACTTAATCAGTGACATATGCTGTACTTAAAGGACAATAATGTTACAAAAGAGTAAGAAACAAGAATTAGTCTATCAAATAATCTTTATAATTCTGAAGACAATCTTCAAAAACAAGATAATAAATAAGGGTATGCATTAGTAGTTTTCTTCACTGTATCAACCAGCTAGAATGAAGGAACTTACAAACAGCATGTTTGGGGATTCCAACTCTGGCTTGAAAATATAAGGTATAGGCCATACCCGAGTGGAAAAAATTTACAAACTTGGGAATCATTGTGAGAAAAGTTGCAAAAAGGTAGATGGAACAGCGGTAGAAAACATATTTCAGCTAGAATATTTACAACAATTAAGCAATCAGGAATCCTAGTTGTAATTAAGGCGTTAGCTTCAATTCTTCTTCATGAGAGATTCTCGAAGCTTTTAGGGTTGCTGTGAAATATACTAGTGAGCAATTTAGCGAATTTTTAATTAGTTTTTAACTTATAATGGTTGCCACCCACTGCCAAATTAAAAGAATAATAAGTATGCAACATTTAAATTGTGCAGCTGCTAGTATGATGTCATAAAATGTATAAAAAGCTGTCTTATAATTTCTGAAGTTTAAACTTACAAGAAGAAGTGCCCATCCAGTGGGCAGGAAGGCAAGGATGGCAGCAAATACATCCGAGATTGTGAGTCCACATACTACAAATAGGACAGTCATGACTGACATGAAACCGAGGAATAGAAGTGCCTTCAGAATCCTGAACATGAGCTGAAAGTCGGTACCAAATCTTCGCCTACCCATTGATACCATCTGCGAACAAGGGGAACACATAAGCAGGAAGAGTAAAAACAAAAATTAATATTTATGCTACTTGGAAAAAATTAGACAAATACGAATGCATGAGTAGCCAGTGGAGCATACTGCCAGTTCTTTAAACTTGAAGCTACCCTAGAAATGTCTCTCACTTAAATTGTTCATACCTTTAACACCAGAAGGACTGTTACCATAACTAGCCAAGAAAGTCCATAAACCTACAAGGAGGATCAAGTTAGACAGTAGGAAGATGGAAATATGAACTAGTAAAATTAAAGAGAAAAATTTCCATAGAGAAAAGAACCATTAATAGGCAAAAGCAAATGGTATATAATTGAAGTTAGAAAATTATACCAGTAAGCTCTTGCTGTGATGAGCTATATCAAGGTGGTAGACAATCCCATACTGGAAAATGAAGAAGCGAATTGCCAGGATAATCTCAAGCACCCTTCCCCTAATAGTAGTGAATTTAAGGTGTAGTTGTTCTTCTTCCCACCATGATTCCCAACTTTTATTAGGGTCTATACCAATACCACCGCGATTTCCCATCCACCTCTTCCAATCTGTCCAGTCATCCACGGTTTTTTGCCAGTCAAAACCAGATGGATTAAACACAAAAGGGGCAAACAACCAGGATCCAACCAGGAACCACATGGAGAATGTGATGAACCAATAAAGACTTGAACTGCGATAGGATTCCCCATAAACTTCATACAGGACCAATAGTATGAGCAGCTCCAACCCTTTTACAAAATGACTTCTGGAGTACAGCCTGTAGTTATCCGCAAACTTTGCATGAAAAACAACAAACCCGCGACCAGTAGCTCGATATTTAGAACCACCATGCAAGATAGTTCTTCCGAAATAATGTGCTTTTGTACCAAGCTGAAAAGTAAAGAATACTGAGGCCAGTTGTAGCTGCATGATGATAAAGTCACCGAGAGCAGTACGAAACCCTTTTTCCAGGCCAATTTCCATAACCATGGGCAGGACCAGCAACAGGCCCAACTGGAAGACTGACTGTGTAGCCAAAGCTTCTTCGAGGGCCTTGCTCTGATGTACGGTTGCATTCTCAATAATCTCTTTTTCCAAACCACCCATAACCATATACAAACGTCCATATAAGAACACATATACTATAAGGACCGTAACCTGAATTGAAATAATGCCCAAATCAAGCTGTAAGTAATTAACCCAAATCATTTAAGAAACAATCTTTCATACTTGTAACCTGATTAGACTATATAAAATTCTTAGAAAGCAACCTAGTCACCAAAAATTTGGAGCAGTCCACTTACATATCATCTGTGACAAACATCTACCAGTATGTACTATAGTTTCTAAGAACAAAATAACCAAAACAAGTTTCTCTAGTTAACATACCATGCTACTGAAATAGAAGCCCACAGTTGTGAAGTAGAATGATAACATTCTATAGAAATCAAACCGACGCCCAAGCCTATAAACATCCCGGCTAAGTGTCTGCTCTCCATTTCCATTGGCAACCTTTGCCTCAAAAGCAGATATCTGATTCATCCCAACATCACGCCCTTTTCCGACTTGGATGTATTCATGATGTGTTACATAACCCCCACGTAAAGTAGAATTGAACCCTGAACAAGATAACACAATTAACAAGCTGACTATGGCTTCTGGTTAGAGTATTTGGCTGACTGAAGATTACCAGCAAATATATCCTCGCTTAAGTTAATAATTTTTGAAGCTTTGCTTATGCCACCTCTTGTTATATGGAAGATTCTGTCAAATATATCAGGATGACCATAATGGAACCTTACCCTGGAAAGGTAAAAAGAAACATTTAAGAGAAACTCAGATGATAATGCAACATAAATAAGACAGCTCAACTAAAATCTTGCAAGGCCATAAACTTTGGACTTTGCACAATCATGGTTATGATATATGATTGGAATTAACTGATATCAGATATAAAAGATAGACATCAATAAAGAAGTAATGGAAATACAGAAAACTAACATGGCAGGCTGCTCAACATATACTTACAAAAATTGTAAGAAATTGGGATAAAGACCAAATTTACCTTTCTGCTAGGTTGATGGATCAAATTTATCACTAATCTTTAAACTGGTGCAAGTTTATCATTGTACTTTCTAATTTCGTTGCCAAATGATCAGAAGTTAGAATATTCAAACGTTCCTTTATTTTCTCATGGAATATTCTTTTACCATTAACTTTTGACCATTTTTTAACCAAATTAGAAAGTAAAGTGGTAAAATTGCACCTGTTCAAAGATGAGTGGTAAGTTTGAACCATCACCCTAAGTAGAGAGCTAAATTTGAACCTTATCCCTAGAAATTTTATCCAGTGAATATATTGCAAACATATGGATAAACTTCCGACTGCATTCATTTCTACCTTTTTCTTTACAATTTCTCATCTTCCAAAAAAGAATTTCATTGGTACTGAGCAGCTCCAAAGTCCTATGAGCCACTAAAAATATGTACAAAAATAACAAGTGCCACTAATATATATGATCATGACAAGACATCCATATGTTAGATATAAAATGATCAATCCTTAAACATACTTGCGGATATGTATTGAAAGAGTATAGTTTGCATTTACCTCACCAGTGCAAGTTTCCATTTAGGTTTCAGTGAGCCTAAAGTTAAGGGCCTGACATTTATTACATGTATATAACATCAAATGTATTAATAGCAATTAAGCTTCACTGAAACTTAACAGCCTTATTATAATAGTGAATGGTCATATTTTACACAGCAAACTTATTTACACATGTAAAGCCTGATGATGATGCCCAGATTAAGATAGGTTAAGCTGGATTTCTAACCAACACTAGAATTGAACAAGCTGTGCATAGTATTAACATTCCTAAGCTTTCATATCAAGCTCTAGTCAAGTCAAGATAGAATTAGGATGTTACTGTTTTGAATTGCTATTAAACAAGAAGGATGATCAGGTTGGGTCAACTGTCCAGCAGAATTCATTTATTATGGGCTATATGTATAAAGATTTTGCATTAAATTCACTCCAATGCTAGTTGAATTGATATGTTGACAAACCTTGAAAAGCAATGGTATTGTAGAGGAGAAAAGATATCATGTGATCAAACGGAAATGGGAGAACAGACTTCCTGCTAATTCCTCATTAAGCTATTTTTTGCCTAATTCAGCGTGTTCTCATACACAAAAGCAAAATTGTAATGCAGTAATGTCACAAACTAGGCATATCTTGGTGATTTAATCAGCTATGGGGCCTATCTGAGTATCATAAGTCTTGTGAATTGTCTTGATGTTTACATTATTCTTCATTTATCTATAAGTTGGTGTTTTGTTTGCATTTCTGATTTAAGAAGATAAACCAATATTCCATAAATCTATAAACAACTGTATTCTTTTCATATACTAGGAGACTTTGCTAGTGACTATCACTTATTTTCTGTTTCCTTTTCTTTTAATCTCATATGCTATTCTGCTCTTGATAATTCTTATTCTTAATCTTTGCCCCCTTTTCTAATGACATGTGCAGCTGGTTCATTCTTTTCTCAAAAAAGAACCCCCAAATTCTTTCAACAACTCTAACCACCCTTTGATCAGTCCAAAATTTACTAAATGAACTCTTAAGTCATATTGATTATGTCCATCAGCAGAAAACTAGATGAATTGTTCTTTAATTCCAGCCAACTGATTGCCATCAAATTTGTTGATTGCTCATCCATTTATTTTATTGACTATATACCAAATTTGTAGGAGTTAGTTTAAGGATATTATTTCCTTTCTCTATTTTCCTTCTTTTGCTGGATTATTTCTTGATTTCTTGTACCCTAATTTCTGGTAATTTACCAGATTCCAAGACCTAATTTAGATAGGTTTTCTGGTATATAATTAGCACCTAGTAATTCCAATAGAGACTTCAGAGAATTTTGTTTCATTCTCTATTTTCATGGTATCAAAGCCTCGGCTCCTCTGACCATTATTATTGGCCAAAGCAACCATGGCAGATGCAACTCTAGAAGGTTCCTCAAAAGTGTCATCTGAACCTTCTAGAAATATGTCTTCATCTATGATTCCTACTGTCGGGGAAACCCATTATCTCCAAATAACCCAACACAAACTCAATGGGGCCAATTTCCTTGAATGGTCTTAGTTGGTTATGCTAGTAACACAAGGCAAAGGAAAACTCGGCCATTTAACGGGTACAAAGGCAACACCAAAGGAAGGAGCAGCAGGTCATTCAGCTTTGGAGTAAGAGAATTCCATGGTTATGGCATGGTTAATTAATTCCATGGAACCAAAGAAGTATTTATTATGCAAGACAACAAAGGAGATATGGGATATGGTGCATGAAATGTCCTCAGATCTGGAAAACTCAACACAATGTTTTGAGGTTACTTCTACCCTAAGAAACACAAAACAAGGTAATCTTTCAATGACTGAGTATTTTAATACTTTGACTAAGTTATGGCAGGAGATAGATATGTTTTATGAAACAAATTGGCATTGTCCTGAGAACAACTTAAAGTATAAGCAAATACTTGAAAAAGAACAAGTATTTGATTTTCTTCAAAGTTTAAGTAAGAAGTTAGATGGGGTGTGAGGTTGACTATTGGGGACAACTTTTTCAAACATTAGAGAGGCATTTGCAGAGGAAGGGAAGAAAGCAGGAAACGTGTTATGTTAAGAGTGACCACAGAGGTCATTTTAGATAACTTGTCCTAAAGTTCTGCTCTTGTTTCAAAAAAACATGAACTTGCCAATTCTGGTGATCAGCATGGGAATCAGAAAAATGATAAAGCCTGGTGTGATCATTGCCAACATTCATATTACACTAGAGAAACATGCTAGAAGATACATTGAAAACTAGCAAATTGGAAGGCACGTAAACAAGGTGAACAAAGCAGAGGTTTTCAAGTTGTTGCAGAGGAAAACAAGGCTGGAGGATTAGTTTTTAGCAAGGAACAACTTGAACAACTATAAGTCCTTCTTGCCCAACACCAAACTAGTGCACAAGTTCCAACTTCAAATTGTTCTATAGCCCAGAAAGGTAATTATCCCTTTGCCTTGGGTGCAAATTCTGAATCTAATGGCCCTTAGATTACGGATTCAGGGGCTTTGGATCATATGATTGGATGCCATAGGTCTTTCTCTACTTATGCCCCATGCCTGGGAAATTTCAAAATTAGTGTTGCTTGTGGTGCTTTATCATCTGTTGCTGGAAAAGGATCTGTAAATTTGGCTAATATGACACTAAAATCTGTACTTCTTGTCCCAAATTTAAAATGTAATCTAATGTTTATGAGCAAATTGACAAATGATTTGAATTGTGTGGCCAAGTTTTATCCATCATTTGGTGAGTTTCAGGATTTACTATTGAGGACGATTGGCAATGCTAAGATGCGTGATAGGTTGTGCTACCTTGAAGATAATGGACAAGTGAATAAACAAGCTCTAGCTCTAAGTGGTGAATTAACTCCTGTTTCCAATAAGATTATATTATGGCATAATAGGTTAGGTCATCCTAGTTTTCCATATCTGAAAGCTTGTTTCCTTCTCTGTTCAAGAATAAAGACATCAATTCTTTTCATTGTGAAACTTGTATACTTGCCAAACATACCCGTACTTCTTATACAAATCAACCATACAAGTCATCTAAATCTTTTTCATTGATCCATAGTGGTATTAGTGGTTCTTCAAGGGTAAATAATATTTCGTGAACCAAATGGTTCATAACCTTTATTGATGACCCTTCAAGAGCATGTTGGGTTTATCTTCTCAAAGAAAAATCAGATGCAGCCACCATTTTCCAACAATTCCATAAAATGATCCAAAACTAATTTGATACATCAATTCAAATTCTTTGAACCAATAATGGTCAGGAATATTTCAATTCAATTCTTGGGAATTACTTTCCAGAAAATGGAATTTTCCACTGAAGTTCTTGTATCAAAACCCCATAGCAAAATTGATGCAGGCGCATCAAGAATTTTATTTTATTTAGTATTTTCGTTAGCTTAGGATTTTATTTTCTTTATTTTGTGTAGTTTGAGATTCTTTTTCCTATCGTTATTAGAATTTTAGTACTTTAAGTCTTTATTTAGGATTAAAATTACTATTTGATTAGGATTTATCTTAACTATTATAAATAGGTATCTTAGGTAGAAGATTATTATTATCATCTTTTGTTATTTTGAATATTTATTCAAGAGGTTTTTTTGAAAACCCAATTATCTTTTTATTGTTCCAACACAATCAACCATATTCTAGCCCTAATTGTTGAGTTCTAATTGCCCTAAACCTTTCGGCTACATCAAGTGGTATCAGAGCAAACGATCTTACTATCTTGTAAAGATTTGTGCTAGGAGACTATGGTTGGTCGAGGAAGAGGACGAGGTAGAGGCAATCAACCCCAACAAGCTCAGTTGGCAGAGATGCGGAGAATGATTGATGACTTGACCCGGGCTGTGCAAGCCTTGCAACGTCAGGAACCAGTGGAAGTCCGAATGGAGAATCCGGAAGGTGACCACAACCCCATTGAGATTCATGATCTCGAGGATGATGATGAATTTGAGAACGAGAACCCCTTTCATGAAGATGGACCCGTAAATCAAGCGGCAAGAGTTGGATTGGAGGGCCGGTTATAACATGCTCTTGATTTAAACGGTGGAGGAATCAGGATCGAAGTAACTGATTTTCATAGGAAATTTCATGCGGAGGAATATTTTGATTGGGAAGCTAGTTTGGAAAATTACTTTGAATGGAAACCTATGGCAGAAAATCGAAAAGTATTATTTGTGAAGTTGAAATTGAAGGGTACTGCACTTCAATGGTGGAAGAGAGTTGAAGAGCAACGTGCACGACAAGGTAAGTTTAAAATCAGCACTTGGAAGCACATGAAAAGCAAATTACGAAAGCAATTTTTACCTGCTGATTATACTATGGAATTATATGAAAAATTTCATTGTTTGAGGCAAAATAACATGACTGTTGAGAAGTATACATCAGAGTTCAATAACCTATCAATTCGGATTGAGTTAGCTGATAGTAATGAACAAATTACTTCTCGTTATCTTGTTGGTTTAAATCATTCTATTAGAGATGAGATGAAAGTAGTTCATTTGTACAACATTGAAGATGCTCGTCAATATGCTTTATCAGCAGAAAGAAAGGTTTCACGCTACGGTGCTAGAAAGGCTTTATATGGCACCGATTGGCAAAACGATTTTGGAGCAAGACAAGGTTACCAAACATCCCAACAAAATTATCAAGAGGCTACCACAACCAATGTTGAAAAGAACGATAAAGGCAAGAGTATAATGCCTTATGGTAGACAAAATAGTTCCAGTTCTTCTACAAATAAAGGAGGCAGTAATTCTCATATTCGATGTTTTACTTGTGGGGAGAAGGGACACACTTCTTTTGCTTGCCCACAAAGAAGGGTAAACTTAGTAAAATTTAAGGAGAAATTAGAACCCATTTATGATAAATATGATGAGAAAATAGAGGAAATTGATGTGTATCCTGTACAAGGTGAGTCCTTGGTGGTACAAAGAGTGATGACTACAACAATCAATGAGGAAAAAGAAGATTGGAGGCGAAGTATTTTTCGCACACATGTTGTTTGTGAAGGTAAAGTGTGTGATCTCGTTATTGATGGAGGAAGCGTGCAAAATATTATTTCAAAAGAGGCAATAGACAAATTGAAGCTTCCTACAAGCAAACATCCTCATCCTTACAAGATTAAATGGATAAAGAAGGGACACGAAATACCGGTAAATACTCAATGTTTGGTGAAATTCATTATAGGAGACAACTTGGATGATGAGGCCCTATGTGATGTTGTGCCAATGGATGTTGGTCATATTCTTATTGGTAGACCATGGTTGTATGATCACGATATGGACCACAAGACGAAGCCAAATACCTATTCCTTCTACAAGGATAACAAGAGGTATACTTTATATCCACTTAAAGAAGAGATTAAGAAATCAGCAACTTCAAGCCTTACAAACAGCAAGATCAGCAAAATCACTGGGTATTTATCTGTTGAAAATTTTGGAGCTGAAGGTGGTAATGAAAAGAAATTGAAACAAGTAAATCCCGTCACCTATGAGGAGTGTATTAAGCCCAACTCGTCGAAGCCGAGTTTTTCTAACCCGAGGGGACTGATGCAGGCGCATCAAGAATTTTATTTTATTTAGTATTTTCGTTAGCTTAGGATTTTATTTTCTTTATTTTGTTTAGTTTGAGATTCTTTTTCCTATCTTTATTAAAATTTTGGTACTTTAAGTCTTTATTTAGGATTAAAATTACTATTTGATTAGGATTTATCTTAACTATTATAAATAGGTATCTTAAGTAAAAGATTATTATTATCATCTTTTGTTATTTTGAATATTTATTCAAGAGGCTTTTTTGAAAGCCCAATTATCTTTTTATTGTTCCAACACAATTAACCCTATTCTAGCCCTAATTGTTGAGTTCTTATTGCCCTAAACCTTTCGGCTACATCAAAAATGGTATTGCTGAATGTAAAAATAGCCATCTGTTGGAGACTGCACGTGCAGTTCTGTTCACAACTCATGTTCCTAAACAATTTTGGGGTGAGGCAGTCCTAACTGTATCATACTGATAAACAGACTTCCATCTCAAGTCCTCCGATTTAAAACTCCTTTGAGTATCTTACTGGAAACCTATCCTCAAACTTGATTGTTCACCTCTTTGTTCCCAAAAGGCTTTGGCTGCACTTCCTTTGTACGTAATACCAATCCTACCCGTGAAAAATTAGATCCTACAACTATAAAGTGCATCTTTGTTGGATATTCTCCTAGTCAAAAAGAGTACAAATGCTACTGTCCAACCACAACAAAAATATTTGTTTCCTTAGATACCTCTTTCCTTGAAGATCAACCTTTCTACCCAAATCCTACTCTTCAAGGAGAGATACAAGGAGAAGAGAAGCTTTGGGATTGTCTTATTCCTCTTCTTGTAGTTGCTGACATACTTGAAACAACAATAGGAAATAAAAATTCTCCAATTATGGCATCAACAGATTTTGGCTTGGAAACAAGGGAAGATCCAAATGGACTTAGTCAACAACAATCAAAGCTTTGTGTTTATTAACAAACACGAAGAAACAAAAAGCCTCAAGAAGTGCAAGCTTTCACTCATCAACCATGTTGCCAAGAGTCCAATCTACAGGTAAATGCTGAAACTGAAATTATTGGTGCTGATGATACTTCTAATTTGCCGTAAGTGGAGACTCAACCTAATGAGTTGGATGTTCCAATAGCTCTCAAGAAAGGGGTTTGATCATGCACCCAACATCCTATTTCTAATTACTTATCTTACAGCCGATTGTCACGAGTATTCCGAGCTTTGACATAAAAGGTTGAAAGGGATGAGATTCCGAAAAATATTCAAGAAGAGTTTGAAAAACCAGAATGGAGGGCTACCGTACTTGAAGAAATGAGAGCCCTAAAAAGGAATGAAACTTGGGATGTAGTAGAGTTCCCTAAGGGTAAGAGTTTTGTAGGGTGTAAATGGGTGTTTACCATTAAGTATAAGTCAAATGGTGAAATAGAGAGACACAAAGCTTGTCTAGTTGCCAAAGGATTCACTGAAGTTTTTGGGGTGGATTACATAGAACCGTTTGCTGCAGTTGCAAAGTTAAACACTATAAAGATGCAACTATCACTAGCAGCTAATCTTGACTGAGCACTACATCAAATGGATGTCAAAAATGCCCTTCTCAATGGAGAGCCTGATGACGAGGTTTACATGGATTTGCCTCCAGGTTTTGAAGGGGCAATTGGTAATAGAAAAGTATATAGATTGAAGAAGTCACTATATGGATTAAAAAATCACCGAGAGCTTGGTTTGACCGTTTTGCAAAGACTATAAAAGGTATGGTAACCAGCAGGGACAAACTAATCATACTCTTTTTTTCAAGCATTCACAAGATGGAAAGAAAACTATCTTGGTTGTGTATGTGGATGATGTTACTTTAATCGGAGATGATACAGAAGAAATGGAGAGGCTTAAGAAAACTCTTAGGAGTGAATTTGAAATCAAAGACCTCGAGCAACTAAGATATTTCTTCGGGATGGAAGTGGCAAGAAGCAAGAAAGGTACTATTATCTCTCAAAGAAAATATACATTAGATCTTTTGAAAGAGACAGGGATGCTTGGTTGCAAGCTAGCTGAAACACCCATAATTATGAACATGAAGCTTGGAAGAACAAGGAATGGAATTCCAGTAGATAGGGGGAGATATCAACGTCTACTGGGAAGATTGATTTACTTATCTCACACAAGACCAGAATTTGCATTTGCTGTAAGCGTAGTGAGCCAGTACATGCATTCTCCGAGCGAAGAACATCTTGAGGCAGTTAACTGAATCTTGCTGTATCTAAAATCTACACCCGGTAAAGGCTTGTTCTTCAATAAAAAAGAGCTGAGAAGTGTTGAGGCATTTACTGATGCAGATTGGGCAGGTTCAGTTGAGGATAGGAGGTCTACATCTGGTTATTGTACAAAGGTTTGGGGGAACCTGGTTACTTGGAGAAGCAAGAAGCAACCAGTTCTAGCTCGCAGCAGTGCAGAAGCAGAATTTAGAGCCCTTGCACAAGGAACCTGTGAGCTGATTTGGTTAAAGAGGCTAATGGAAGAACTGAAAGTGTCTAGTATGGGACCTATGAAGCTATATTGTGACAATAAAGCTGCAATAAGTATTGCACATAATCCTGTTCATCATGACCGAACAAAGCATGTGGAGATAGATCGACATTTTATCAAAGAAAAAATAGAAGACGGGGTAATTTGCATGACCTATGTGCCTACCAAACAACAACTAGCTGATGTTCTAACAAAAGGGCTCCCTAGACCGAGTTTTGAAGAGCTAGTAGACAAGCTGGGAATGACCAACATTTATTCACCAGCTTGAGGGGGAGTATTGACAGCTCATCAATTTATTTTATTGACTATATTCCAGATTTGTAGGAGTTAGTTTAGGGATATTATTTCCTTTCTCTATTTTCCTCCTTTTGCTGGATTATTTCCTGACTTCTTGTTCCCTAATTTCTGGTAATTTACCAAATTCCAAGACCAAATTTAGATAGGTTTTCTTGTATATAATCAGCACCTAGTAATTCCAATAGAGACATTCCATTCTCTGTTTTCAAAATTCAATCAACGTAAACCGTTTTTCATTTATTATCCTATATCCTTTCTTCTACTACTTTTAACCCTAAAAGACTCCTATGAAAGGGTTTAAATCTGGTTGGGTAACCCAACACCAACCTGACTCTCCACAGTTCTCATTTAAAGTTCGTTCACAGTTCTATTTTATGGAGGTGTGCCAGAATTGAGATGAGTTGGGTCTTGGAAATTTCAAGAACCACATCATGATAGAATCAAGATTATTAAGTCAAGTCTGAAACTGACCTAACCCATCCAACCGGACCCAACTTGCACCCCTCACTAGCCAGGTAGGTAAATTTCTTCATCAACTCTCTCTCTTTCTCTCTCTCTCTCACACACACACACATTAGGCTCCTCTATTGTACTATAGTAGAGTCAAATATGGATGTCAATCACATGTAATATCGCATAATATTCAAGGGTTTAAGACAGAAAGTTCAGGCTTACCTCAGAGGATTTGCTAAAATCCGTTGCCCAATAGTTACAAAACTAGTCTCTTGATTGGACATGAACCAAGCTAGTGAAGAAACACTGTCAAATAAATAACAATATACATTACTACTATCGAATGTTCAGTGTAATGTCTTGTCACATTTTCACTAGCTTAATCTCAGCTATTATGGCCCAAAAAATCAAATTGAATTCTTTGGGATATTGGTTAACTCACCTTCCAGTAAATATATGCTCCCTTAGACCTAATATTGACGGCTTTCTCTGTTTACGGCGAGTTTTCAGAAATTCCTCCAAAACATTTCTCATTTTGTACGCCTCTTCAAAGTAATTATCCTGAGAACAAAGCTGATTATTTGTAAACGCATCTTTTGAATAGATAAAACAAAAGGCTAATTCCTTCAAATTATTTCCCACTGTGCAAGCCTCTTCAAAGTGCTTCTCCTCCACAGAAAACATAGAAGAACCTTTGCAATGCATCTTTGAAATAGGTAAAAGAAAAGGCTACCTGATTCATGTCTATGGTCTGAAGGGCTTCTCCACGAGTAAAAATAATTGCATGATTTTGATTTTCAGGCTTGCCTTCACCGATTTCTGTTGGGGGACCTGGTAGCCTGATGCGGTATATTTCCTAGCAATATCATCATTTTGCTATTCATGAATAAAACGAAAAGAAAAGAAATTGATTGTATAAAATTTTGAAAGTATAAGAAGTTTTCACAAATGAGAATACAGGGAGTAATTTTAGCAGTTTGCACAAATAAAGAGCTAATTCAGACTAAAACCTGACATTTCTTCCTCTCCTTCCATATCAATAATTACCAATAGCAAAATGGCCACTCTTCAACATCTCTAGTACCCTATTTTAACTACATCCCCATCTTATGTTTGGCTAGAAATACTAGCATTAAAAGGATGAGCAGGATAAAAAATAGTCCTTGTTCATATGGTTTAGAATGTACTCCATACCTTAGGAGAAGAAGAAGAATCAGACATGCATCGGCATGATGGACATGTATGAACTGGACAAATCACTCGTCTAAATATAAGCACATTACATACTTAAACTTTCATCAGATATGTGACATTAGAGTGGTTAGTAAAGACATCAAGCTATATAAAATTTGCACAGAACATGTCTGTTAAAAGTAAATGTAGGCCTAGCAATTTGTTAGACAATCTAATAACAATGGGCATACCCCAGTTAACTTGAAGGGTTTAGATTTCACATAATTGTATTCGTGTCATAATCATATCAATTGACAATGACATGACTATGTTTGCGTATAATGTAAGTTGACCAGCTTAAGCCAAAAGTGACATGCACTGAATCCTTTAATTAACCGTGTAAATATGTTAACTGTTTAACACAAACTCAATGCATCTAACACATTTAAACCCTTTTCTAAAAATTATTAGCACTTAAAATTAATGTTTTTATTGATTAACTGTACTTCAATATATTAATCATGTCATGTTGCACCTAAATGTTGATATGTCTCATTAAATTAAACAGATTATTGTCTATGGTGTCATGTGACATTTTCAATGTTTGTGTCAGCTATTCTTTTTGCAATAAGCTGACATTGAAAACAACATAATTAGGATACGATAAAAAGAATGTTTACACTTAAGTACAGTTCGAAGAACTACCACTTCTAGTGAAAGGAAAAGACTCAACCTTTTATGCACAGTTTGGAAAAGTTATTTGTATAATGGGTTGGGATAAAATTGATGCTCTATATTGTCAGTTAATTTGACATTAAACAAGTGCTGTTTCATACCTCGTCCAATTTTTCACCTCCCTTGACAAGAACAGAATAATAAACCTTCTGAGATCTTTCATTCACCGTCTCCTCTCTTTCATCAATATAAGCAACACGCAGAGATGGATACCTTTGCAGTTTCCACATATATAAAGATGAAATCAAACTCTATTCTATGTGGAGAACTTTGAGATTGAAATAGTTAACACTAACTTACGTTAACATGAGATTTAGAATGTTAAGGTAACAACTCCTATCTCGTGCATCAGGAGATTTTTTCTGAGCCCCATAGACCTGACAGGAAACAACATAGGTGAACTTCATATCGGCCAGTGCTTGCGCATGCTCTCTATGATATCCCCGATCCTCCTCAAAGGTCTGGAAGCCTCCAAAAATTGCTACAAGGGAACAAGTGAACACTTCATCAAGCTAGTTTCATCACACCAGCTTTTAAAAGGAATTGGAATGACACATAGGATATATATATATATATATACACATATATGTATACATGTATGTATATGTGTACATGTATGTATATGTGTACATGTATGTACATAATGTATATATATATGTATATATATCTAAACAGAAACAACTAACCAGAAGCTTCAGAAACTTCTAGAAGGGATTGGAGTTCCAGAGCCTGCCTGTAGTACATCATCCCTCTCACTGGCAGAAAGAGAATGACATAGCTCAAGTAAGAATCTATATAGTTAAAGATAGTAAAAGATAAAGTGATATGTTTGATGTTTCCAGACCTGTTCTGGAGAGTGTCTGCCCTCTATAAGATACCCACTTCCGAATTTCCTCTTTCATATGAGCCTCCTCATTCTCATCTTTGATTCCAACATTATTCTGTTTCATACGCTCTAGAAAGTTGTTCCATTCATCTAGTTTGCAGTCGCCAATGTCCAGTTAGTCATATGTTTTACATACAGAAAAAGGCATAAAATAGCAAGAGATCACAACTCACCTGGATATATTTTCTGTAGGTAAAACAGAATTGAGATTCCATCCTCATTTTCCTTAGTGAGTTCTTCATCTGAATAAAGAACATCTTCTTTGTAGTATGGAGTCAAAACGCTGAACCAGAGAAGCAGTATAAATGAGCATATAGAGGCATCTGTCTACATAATACTTTTAGAAGGCTGCCAAAGTGCTCTTATTCATGTGATATAGAATGCATAAGCACATTAACTGATCATGAAGATACTAAAGGAAAACAAAATCTTAAATGTAGTTTAAACAAGATAAAATATTAGTTATGACCCACAATTAAAGCAACTAGCCACTGATAGTTCCGAAACTGGCTTTAAGTACATTACCATAATAAATCTTTAAAAGGAAAATTTCCCCTTTCTCAGTTCTTTTTCTTACTAGCAAACAATAATATGTCACTAATTTGATGTCCTGCAATACCTCACCTAAAGGAAAGCATGTCACGAACTTTTGGGGCACTTGGCATATTCATAAACAAGGAGTTTGCAAAAAATGTGATGCGGCGCCGAGCCTCCAAATTTGGAGGCACATTTATAGCAGATTCTTTAACAGTCAAAAGCAAATAAAGCCTATTGATCTGCAGAAAAACACATAATATATTACAAACAAGATATTTGTGCAAAAAATAGTTACACAATAAATAACCAATATGAGTCCATCTCAAATATACCTTCTCCCTCCAATTTTTCTGCTCCATAAGATTAATATTTATCCTTTCAAACCTCTGCTTATTCTTTTCATATTGAGTGTGTCCGTCATGTGGGTGAGCTCTTTGGAGGATGCTACAAAGAAAACTTGTAGGTTAATTTTGCCACTTAAGACTGACACAAATCAAGTCCAAGAAAGCTTTTTATTTTTTGGCACTCACTCATTGCCTTTGACCATAACATCCTGCATAATAATTTCCATGATATCCTGCAGGATATTGATTATCTGAGATCTGAATGTCTCATCATCTTCGATATCAGAAAGCTGTCAACATAAAGAGAGAGAGAGTGAGAGGTTAGTATTGGAAAGTACAATTTTATGGATAAGCTTATAAATGCAGTGCCATAGAAAAGTTATGAAAATGAAAGGAAAGAATTTTACCAAGATCCTTAGAAACTTCTCCAACCTATTACTGAGTGAAGGCAGCCCACTCATCCGAAAGTCAGTCAAAAATATCTTCTGTGCTCTGCTATTGTCCACTTCCTGAGAAATTGCTTGAACAGTCCTAAATGTAAAGTGAAAGCAAGTGAAAAGAAATAATTAAACTTCTAATAGAGAAGAAGGAAGGGGATAATTTTTTCATTGCTAGAAAAGGTCAAAAGCTCCCCTGATGCAATTTAAGATCATGTTCAGAAGTTTTTCAAGTTCATAAGATGAATGCTTCTGCCTTACATCTTATCTGCTTCATCTTCCAGAAGGTTGTATATTATATCTTTGACTGTCTCATAACATTCTATCACCGCTGAATGCATATAATCATCAGCTTTTATCTTCCTAAATAACTCCTCATCATCCTTTTTCTTAAAATCTTTTGCCATGTCTAATGCAATAGGAATCTGTCACGTGTTACAAACCAGACACTATATAAGACACAGGATCTCACATTGAGCTCAAATTTAATATCAAAAACTGCTACATGTATCTACCTTGCTAGCAAGCAAGAAAGGGGGCCACTGGACAACAGAGACATCACTTGATGAAGATGGTACAAGTAGCAAATCTCTATCCCTGGACAATAATAACCCAAAAGAAAATATTAGAGTTCTCTATATAATGCATTTAACAAATTTTATTGCCAGATAATTAAGCGAGGAATTGCCCAACCTATTGTTGATCAGATCCTGCATCCGCATAGAATGTATGAACTTATTCCAAACAAGAGAAAAAGCTGCAATATTCTTTCTTTCGATTTCGTAATTCTGCCATGTTGAAATGTTTTTGTTTAGCCAAAGAAACAAAAAGCAAAAGGAAGTACAGGCTCCACAGCTTTATAAATTACGTGCAAACTGTGCCTTTATGTCTAAAAAGACACACATTTCAACTTGGATAGACTGGTAACCCAGATAATTAAGAGCAATCACATAAACAGCACTATATCGCTTGAAACACTACCATTTGCTCTTTTCTGTTATACTGATTTGTTCTGGGAACAAGATGACGACAAAAAGCTGCAGGCACAGATTCAAATCTAGACCGCAACATCCCCAATGTCCGTATCTGAAAATGCCAATTGAAAGAAACCAACATTAAGAAAAATAATCACTAAGTCTTAACTAACAGAAAGACAGAAATAAATTCATTTTGTTTCACCAAAATCATATATGGTGCTCACAGGGCAACTAATATTTTTCTTTTGAGACGTGCCTTCAAGGAATGAGAACATCTTGGTTACTAACCTCTCCCAAATGGCTGAAAGCTCCATGAATCCCACCAAAAAGAGTAGAAAATATGGCATACCATATTTGAGCATCCATAAAATAAACCTATATAGAAATAAAATAAGACTAGTTATTTAATTTACACAAATTGTTTAATAATTTTAAGTACCTCACAACAGCATAACTCTTGTCATTCCCAAGAGTTTCTACATGCTAACTTACCAGGACTATTGGAGCCCAAATTGCAATAACGACTCCAATGTTATGAGTTACTACAGAAGATTCAAACATGACTTAGTACAGGCCATAGCCAATTGGAGAAAAAACGTTCGAAATGACACAAACTAAAGAAAAGCAGAGGCAGAAAGAGGGAAGGGGTGGTTTGAGGGCTAAACATCATACCATTCTTAAAGAATTCATGCCACTGATAATTATCCACATGCAAATCCATGATTATCTTCGTCGGTTGAATTAGTGGCAGTATCTATCAGCAGATCATGTAAAAAAACACCCTCATAAATTTTCACATATCCTTTTAGGCAAGAAAGAAACAGGTATAAAGCAACTTCTTTATATGTATTCACACAGCATAATATTATATCAACAATTCACCCAAACTAGAATAATCTTATGTTCTAGCTATAGTGGCTGCAAAAACTCTGCACACTGAACCTAGTCATTTAAGCCAGTCAAGAAAATTTAAAACTTATTTTAATTTTTCTACATACATGGTAACTAGAATCTTTTGAATTCTTTGACACCCTGCAATGCGCACAACTGCAAGCACATGCACAACATAAATCTGTGTACATAATTACTGGTACAGATGCAAAAACACATATGCACACCTAAATGCAAACATATGGGAAAGAATCACAGGCAAAGATAGCAAGAAAATTTTACAACAGAGAAATATATTAAGGCTCCCTTTTGTCATTGCTCTATCTATTGCCCTCTGCATTCTCAAATTTAGTTATAAACAAAAGGAATAATAAAATTCGAACTTGTGCATTAAAAAATGAACATGTAGCTAAGAAATAACAGCAACTGAATCACAGGGATGTTCTGAAAAGCTTGTGATCTTTAATAAAATTGGACTGCTAATAGTAGATGATGATTGTTTTCATGGGCTAGAATTAAAGAAATATTGTAACCCTAGTAGGATAAGTCTTTTAGACTCACTGAAACTCTATTATACCCTCGTTTACGAGTGTCAATAAATACTTATGTGTGTCTGTGCAAGCAAACATAAATATATAACACACGTGTCCATAAAGCCATCTGAAACTTCTACAACTGAGGTGAAGATACCTCAATCTGTAAGCTACATCAAGCTTGGCAAGAAGATTAATTCAAACTGAAATTTTGTAACGCTTTTACTCACACTTGTGTTAAAATAAGTAATTAATTATTAGGGTTCAACTTTAAGACAACCTATATATAAACTAAAACAGGAGAAATCACCTCCACATAGTAGCTGAATGCTAGCTTGCTGATTAGCAGCACAATCCAAAACAGTGTGTACCTGAAAATATGAAAAATGCAATTCATTCACAGGAGAGAACGCATGTCCATAATACAGCACAAACGCATAATCTTGAATCTTTGAAGAAGAATGAAAACAGGATTACAATTTACTAGCACCAATAGAAAAAAAAATCTCATAACCTCCCCCTTCCCAACCACTGGTTAGAAAAATACTTTCAACAGGGGAAACAGAAAAATAGGAAAAAGCAAATTCTTTTCTCGTACTTCAGAAGAGAGAAGAAGTCCTCGTGCATGCCTCTTCCTACGTACAATTTTGGCTGCATCATGGTACAAGTTATATAAGGAGCCCAATTTTTAAAAGAAAAAGGACATACTGATGCCAAACAGAGAACAAGAAATTCAGTGAAAATTAAGAATACAAGTTATGCTTGCCTGAGCCCACCACATAATAAAAGTGATAATCCGCAAGTTTGATCGCTCCATGGCTTTCCGTAAAGGGGGAAGTAGAAAAAGTATAGCAGCCAATATATTGGGTATCAAATATATAGCAACAGCATAATTATAAAATGACTCGTTCCGCCAATCTTTGGCCCAACTGCTGAAGAACTTTACAAGCCCTGTTGGATTCTGTACAGAGCTAGAATAACCAATGGGCAAGACCACTGCCCAGACAGCTGCTACGGCAAATTTCAAAAGGAACCGAAGTATTTGGGTAATTTTCAAGCTTCTCCAGGCATTGAGACTAAGAATTATATCCAAAGTAGCTGCATGAAAAGTGATGTGGAATCACAAAATCCTTAAACTGCCACTAAAATAAGAAATAACTGGCTAATGAAACTTAGAACTATAAAGGAATTCCTTGCAATAATTGTGGCTATACATATTGTGGTTGATTAACAGCATTGCTCCTGATAACCAAATATTCATATAAAGGAATCAATTAGCCAAGAACATCCCTAGTACCTTGCAACAAATTGAGAAAAGCAGCAGTAATGAAAATAGTCAACACACTTCTGAACACATCTTCATCAAAAAAGCCAAGAAGAGATCCAGAATTCCATGCAACAATTAGCATAGCCTGAAAACCATGAGGTCTTCTGATGGAGTAAATTTCTTTAAGAAAACAAGTCAGAAACAAAATGTGCATGCTCTGTCATTAGGGTACCTGAAAAGCCATTATAAAGAATATCCACATGCGGTCAAAACTTCTGTAAAGGTGCCAAAACGTTCTGGCTTCAACAAAATTAACTTTAGGCTTCCTCTTTCCAACAGTAGCTTGATTTTGTCCCTGTAAGTAAACAATGAACATGAATTTAGATCTTTGGAAAGAGGAAAGAACCAAATTAAATAGTAGATGGTGAATGTTGAATGTGGAGAACCAACGGAGTAACCATAGACATTTATGTTTAAGTCTCATTAGCAAGACAAAAAGACAATTATGCAGTCACAGGAATCTGAGTTTCTCAGGGAAAACAGTGCACTTTTTTTTTTTTGGGGGGGGGGGGGGAGGGGGGGTGGGTAATGGGGGGATTACAATGCCAAATAATTCAAATCCTAAATTATCGAAAAGAATGTGAAAAGTTAAAAGACTAAATTTAACCAAAACATAAGGGTATACAGTCAAGAAATGAAGTTGTAGGTTCTTTGTATAATTTTTATGCCATTTGCCAATTTATTTTAAGTAAATTACATGAATTATATCATTTGGGCTATTGTTTAAGTCTAGATTTCTAGGAGCTTATACTTAGATCTATTTATTGTACTCTACACAATTACTAGGTCTTTAATTAAAACTATCCTAAGTTACAACTCTCTCTCTCTCTCTCTCATATTTTGGGGTTTTTTATGTTTGCTGCCACCTCCATTATCTTCACAATCAAAGCCTTGAATCAATCCACTGGAAACCCACTGCCTCTCTGTTTGATTGCAGTCCCAGAATCTCAGCAAATTAATCTTTTGATTTCCAGCCATTACTCGCCACCAAAATTCATCAATATAAACCTTAAATTCCTTACTTTTATAAAATCTAAGCCAACCTCAAGCTGTATAGGCAAAATTGTCACACATATGCCAAGAGACTAATACAATAGTTTCATGACCTCTAGTTGTGAGACAAACTAAAACATGAAAATGAATAAATGAATACCCTTAAAAAGAGATATAAAGAGTAGCTAAACCTAATTCACTATACCTCTGCACCATAGTAGCAGCAAGAGTTTCCAAAAAGTGACATACACCTTTTTTTCCTATATCAGCAAAAGTGGCAGACATTCCTTCAAAAAGACAGAAGGAATTTTAGGGGAGTGGAGGGAAAAAGGAAAAAAAGGAAGTTAATGCTAGGAATTGCACATATTATTTATAAATTTCATACAAATGTTGTGATTCATTTCAACTGCTTGTCAAAGCTCCTAAACACAATGCACTATAGGAGACCCAACGGACATGATCCAAAGCATTCCTAATATCTAGGAGAAATCTAGCTCAACACATGAAATATGGCATCCATTTGCTGAGAATAATGCAGTCCAGAATTTCTCTGCCTCCCACTAAATAATTATGGGAATATAAGACAATCATTCCAATTGCCTCCTTTAACCTAAAATCAAACAACTTTGGCAGGGGTTTTGGATTATTACCAAGCAAACTAACTCAATAGAAATCATTAATGTTGGAAGCTCCTCTACTCTTGGGAACCAGTTCTACTGCTAAAACACAATAGTGAAACTTAGCAATCATATTTGTAAAGCATCCATTCTATATAAATCCCAGCACTTTGAGAAGCTGCAGGTATGGTCATCATCCATTCATCCAGTTAGAATGAGGGGCAATTTATAAACAATAATATGCAACTCAACATTAAATTGAGAAGGCAGAACATTAAGCAGAGATTCCTACATGCCATTAGGCTTCCTTCTATTTATAAGTCTTTGAGAATCCGTTCATGGGTGAAGCCATAAAATCGGAGGCAATAGAATAAATCCCCTTGAAACAAAACTGTTCTAGTTATATCCCAGCATTTCATCTTTCTCTAACTCAAAGCACTATCCCCAACTTGATGCAGTTTTGTTCCCTTGTAAATTCATAAGAAACTCCAAAATTTTGATTCATAAATTTACGTCCTTTTTAACTCTAGCCACCTTGAAACAGCTGACCCTTGCAATAAAGTTGATCTAGCCAAAATATTTCAGCAATAAAATTCTTTATGTCTAGAACTATTTTCCTCTAATCTCAAGAATAAATCCAAAACACATCCTAAAGTTCTAAGTACACTTGCTCAAATATAGGAAATTTTATAAGAAAAAGGCACTAAATTTTTCAGCATTCATTGTTAGCAAAGCAAAAGAAGCAAAATTTTATAAAAGGAAGAGCAGTTTATTTTTCTATTATCATTCTATTTTTCTCTTTCCCTAATGCCTAGTTCAGGATTATCTCTTTCTTATTACCATATGTCCTCTTCATTTTCTTTATGTGTCTTCCTTCTGGTCTAATAATAGTTCAGTATTCCCAAATTAAGTAAACTAAATACATCATTTCAAATTATAAGATAATTGTTAAACAACCAGCATTTGTTCCATTCAAAAAGACAAAAAAAGAGATAAAAAAATAATAATATTATGAGCTATAAAAAAAAGTATGGAATATGTACCTCATTTGCTGGTGGCACCTCATCTGAATGCACAAAGAAATCTGCTTTCAAGTCCATTGGCCACTTCAACCGAAAACACTTTCTAGACCTAGAAAAACGAAGGTTTATCTATTTATCCAACTTATTGAGCAAAACTCCTTTACTATCCAAGAAACTCACCAAAAGTACTCATTTAGGTCATCATAATTTCTCCATTGTGAGTGGCTTGCCTTGCCTCCTTTGTTTCTCTTGGCTTCCTTTTAGTTAAATAAAATCAATTTTCAGCTAGGAAGATGTAAATAAATAGAATGAAAAAAGTATGGAGGTGCAACAAAATAATATTTACCCTTCGAAGAACTCCATAGAGAGGGGTTATAACATTCCTTAAAAAAAATTCATCATCTTGTACAGAAGATTGGTATGTTTCCCCACTCACAGGATGTACATTGCTAAATAGAACTCCATAAACATCATTTGCCATCTTATAGAATGAAGAAAGAAGATTCATTAAAAATATGACAAAGCTTTAAAATATGCACAAAAAAGGAGGGGAAGGAAATGTAATTTAGGAAGCTTCCCTTAGTGGGAGAAGCTAACCACATATCAAGCATGAAGACAATTCATCACAATTATATCAGTACGATACAGTGACTTCGTTAATATTCAAGCTGCCTGCTGTTGATATTCAGACTCAATTGGTGCATCCAGCCTAACACCGATTGGTAGTAGGTGGAGAGGTCCAAGTTTGAAACCAAATCTAAAGCCATAACAAACCCCAAACTTAACCAATATGGGGCAAAGCCAATTACCACTCCCCCTCATGTAGCCAAATACTAACAACTGAAACATACAGGCTTAACACTGAAAACAATATGAGGGTAAGAAACAACAAATTGCAAATTACAAATAGAACAACAAACAATTTGTATGACATCCAACTTTAAGGGCATCTAACCTAGAACCAGTTGGCTATAAGTGCAAAGGCCTAACTTGAATATCAAATAGGGTTTTCTTGAAATATCATTGGTTTGATAAGAACAAATTCCCTTGTCTGCCACTACTGAGCACTCTTTGAATCACTTTGTTTTCCATAACTAATCTGATCAGCATTCGCTTATCTACTTCTCCTTTGGTAGGAAAAATCATGTGACCAAAAAAAAAGTAAGCTCAAAATTTTCACCACAATGTGTGCATCAGTGTTCATTTCCATTTCTCTTTAGGTGGTCAGTATCAATTTTTCAGCAACCAAAATAGCAGATTAGCTACAGTAATTTTACAGTACTTAACTTTGTTCATGCTACCACAAGGGTGAATTTATGTGAAAACTAATTAGATAAAATTCCACGGGAGTAAAACCAATTACACGCAAGAATAAATAGGATATGACCTTAGACATGAAAAACAAAAAAAGAACTTAAAAGTAGAATGAATAATGACAAGTGAAGTGTTTCTAAACTTTATCTTGTTATAGTTGGCCCTAGAATTGTAGGTCAAACTATTGACTCATCTTGTTCAGGTGAAAACTACAAATATTACACCTCGTTTAGTGGGATTTTGGGTTTGAAGGGGAGTGGATAGACATTATTTAGACACAAATCAGTTTAGATTTTGCTCTTTTAGATTGTAGGTTACTACTAAATAAATCAACACAGTTACTGCATCCCTCTTATTAGTTCCCCTACTATATCTGAATTTTACTATTTAAGATGCATTAGCCATCATCAACATGATTAGTCAGAAAAATAAATAAAATGACATAAATATAACTAATTATAACTATAAGGTTTGATAGATTAATGCTACCAATCTTGTTCCAAGAAGAAATTCACAAGAACTTAAGATGAGCAACAATAAGACAAATCATTCTTAATGATGATAAGTTGATAAGATCAAGGAAAAAACATGACATTCAATTTAGGTGACTTAAAATAAGAGGGAAAATCTTATAAGAATTAATGAAAAACTAGCACCATCCTACACTTAGATAAATTTCAATCATGGAGAATGCCTCATTAAAATCTAAAGAAAGAAACATACATTATGGAATATGTAGCAAATGCATTCAGGCATGAATCGGATATTTGAAGCTTCACCCCAGATAAGAAGATAAAGCGAAATATAGATAAGCTCCAGCTGTTGTCTATCACAACCTTGTTGAAACCTGTAAAGTAAAAAATAATCCACACACCCAATGTAAAATCTAGGAGATCAACTCGTGCTATAAAAGATAAAAATGGTTTGAATTTTTCTTACTACAGTTACGTAGTTGATGATATGCAATAACAAGATGACTAACCTCACATGTGACTTACAACGCAAATACTTGCACCATGAACGATAATTCTTGAAAATTTCATACAACAACCTCCTTATAGTTTCACCGTTCAGCTACAGTAAACTTGTAGTCAGTCTTGAACAAATGATGACATAAAGATGAAACTTAAGTCTGCTCCTAAAGTAGAAGAATCAAACAAGTATAAAGAAGCTCAAGTAAATGAAGATTTACCTCACCATAATCTTCAGGATTCTCTCTTCGCCTTACATCAATATTTGCAAGCAACAATATCAAGTGCTCTCTTTGATTTGCTACATTTCCTTTCTTCAAATCCAAAAAAATGTCATTAACGATATTATACAGAGAAATTGATATTTCATGAAGAAATACATATGATACTATATAATATTGTACCTAAACAACTTGAAAAAAAGAATCTTTGCTAAAATTTCTATGAACTTAAAATGTCAACCAGGTACCTAGAGTTGGATGCATAAAATTGATTGAACTATGCTATGGTGGTACATTCATAACTATGATCATTAAAAGTTAGTCAGACATGTTTTCTAACTGATCAGAGAAGACTTTAGAAATATTATAGCTTTACAAATACTACGATATATCCTTCCAATATAATCTATTGGTAGACTAAATTATGCAGGAAAAGTTGTTCATATCTTAGCCAATTTGTTGGTTAAGCACATAAAAATGGGCCAAAGTCAACAACAAAAATGTTCAAGGCCTTATTAGTTTTCTTGAAAACCATTTTGAAAGAAGAAAAGAAAAGAAAATTCTTTCTTTTCACAGGTTAATTTTCCATAATTTTCATTATTTTACTGGAAGGTTTAGCAAAAGGGCAAAATGAAAACTAGGTGGAAAATGTTCAGGAAGTTTGTGCTGTTCGCTGTTGCAGTTTCTATTTCTCTCAATCTCATGATTATAACCACTTTCAATCACCTACATAAAGCCCGATACTTCCATCCTGACCTGGAAATGTTCTAAACAAATGAAAAAGAAATTCTAAGTCATTTGATGACCTAGTAAAAACAGCAAACCCTCCCCTCGGGAGATCAAATTCAAGTCTGATTCTTTTTACACATTAAAGGTATGTAAGAGTACGATACACAGCCAGCTCAATAGTGACCTGGAATCAATGGCATATAAAGTGACGTACAAAATAAGTACAATACAAGTATTCAAGGTAGTACCTGAAACCCAAAGAGAGAAGAAAGCCAATCAAGTATATCATTTACTGGTTTAACAATCTCTGGAAGGATATCATCTGGAGGAACATTGGATGTCATAGGAACTCTGGGCATAGGTAGACCTTCCACATTTTTTATAGCACGAAGTGCTGCTTTAATCTGCAATGATTGTGGGACAAACATTACCATGGTGAAATTAGACAATAGAAAGACTACTCATATAAGCAAACAAAATTATATATTATGTACATATACAACCTCAGGAAGTTCCATAATAGCTGGTTTAACCCCAACAGCATACAATGGGAGAATGTTATAGTGTTCATATTGCTCCCTTTTCTTCTCAACTTCTTTAGCATATCTCTGAGTCTGGAATAACAAATAACTTACAATAAACCATTTGAGTGTATTCACATGAAACATGCCCTTCAAAACTTTATACTGCAACACCAAGAATATACATATCAAACCTCATCATCAACTCTATCAGCTCGCACCACTGTCCTCAGTACATCATACAACACTGTAGCAATCTGATAAATTTTAGCCATCTCCTCCCTTCAAGAGCAAGCAAAAATCAAATGACCAAAACAAATGCATAACATGTCTAGCCATAACGGCATTTTCAAGTGAAATAAAGATCTCACGGTTTCTTTGTATATTGGCCATCTGCAATGTTTTTCAAATAAAACTGCTGATAATACATCTGAATTTCTCTTGGATCAGATTTTGCAAGTTGAGGCCTTGTCTCTTCTTCCTCCTGAAACAAGGAAAATTTTATTTGCTCTTAATGTTGGAACTTTTGAAATAGAATAAGATTGTAGTCTATATAATGAACTCTGAAATTTTGAAGAATATATCAAAATATCAAGGCAACAAACTTATCAGACAGTAAATCAATAACCAATAGCAGAAAAACAATATCATAATAACTTTATGATTTGAAACCAACAATGATGAGAAAATTATCTCTAAACTTATACACGGAGTTATTTGCAGAAACAGTCAAAGTTGACAAATGATATGGACTCATAAGAGTGCCACATAAAAGTTCCCCAAGAAAGTGACCCAAATCTTTTGAATGGAAGACTGAACCATCAATTCAATTTTCTATTTTCATTATGTAACAAATCATACTTTAATTATATTTTGTATCCTTGTTGGTCATGCAGAGAAGAAATGATAGAAGAAATATTCAGCTTAAAAATGAAAATTTAGGGAGAAATATCTAAGTTGAGTAGCAATCCACAACTTGAGTAACAAAAGTCCATGAGATCTGCTCCTTAACAGCTAGAGCATTTAGAGAAAGAGATGTATCTTTTACACAGTTATACCACCAGTCTTGCTACAGTAAAGGGGAGGGTTGTTTTGCAGAATAACTGTTTTAGCAAGTATCCAAGAAAATGCTTAAATTTTTAAGCAACAATAAGCGTTAAAGTTTACCTTCTCAAGTCTATGCAACAGATAGGTCTTAAACTGGCGAACACCACGTCCACTTGAGGTTGGATCCATTTTGTGAGCCTTCTCAAATGCATGGAAACGGCCTAATCGAAAAAATACACATATATATTTACAAGGGTCACAATGTTAAGCATGTAGCTACCAATATCACTATGGACATTACCCTTTGCCTTTGAACAATAATTCTACACAACTATATATTAAAGTATTTATAGAAACATTAATCTTCAGCCAACTGAATTTTCAAGGTAGCGAGAAAAAATTAGTAGAATATGCATTCGACGCTGCGTCAGTGTGTACCATCTCATAAGCAGTTGCAACCATTTATTATTCTGAATGACAGTCTATCAATTATAAACTCGAAACGTTATAGGTTTTTTTTTCTAAAAAAAAAAAGAAGCACGGAAAGAGAGCGACTTACAGAGATAAGCGACTCTTGGGTTATCCTTTTCGATTTCATTGGCGACACGGAGAATAGGGGCAAGGTAAGCCAAGCTGGAAGGCACCAGCTCACTATCTGCCGTGGTTTTATCCTCATTGGGAATTTCCACCATCATGGTTTGAGCTCGAGTCATCCTCCTTGAAGGCGGCCGAGCCAGGTCGCCCTTCGTCCCGCTCGAGCTCGCCATGAACCCGAACCAATAACTTCTTCTTCACTAACAACGTTGTGTTTTCTGGGTTCTTTTCCCTTCGTGTTTTTGGTAATAGCAGTAGCAGCAGAAGTAGAAGAGCAAACCAAATTTGCTATCATCCTTTTTTCTCTGAACTAATTTTTTTCCCTTTTATTTGTTTGGGGGGAAAAAGAGATGCTTTGAGTGAAGGGTGGGGCAGAGGCAAGGGCAAAGGTAAAGGCAAAGAAGTTGCCCTGAGAGGAAGAAAAGAATGCCGATGAAAGGTATAAGATAATATTTGATTTGATTTGATTGCTTTGCTTTGTTGGTGCTTTTGCTTTTCGGGGAGGGGGCGTTGGGAGCTTTCCTTCTTTCTTTTGCTATTAACAAATGGAGGATTAGATTTTAGGTGTGAGGTTTTCGTCCCGAAAGGAGACCGCAGCACTCAGCAGAACCGAGTTTTGCATTGCACTGGCTTGGGTTGGATTGGAGGCGGGAACTTTTACTTTTCTTTCATGCACACTTTGGCAGCACCGCATATCACATGTTTTTCCAGTTACAGCTTGACACGTGTTTACACTGATTGCGGACCCTCTTCCCCGCCTGTTATTTACTTTTGCTGACGTGGCTGCACCTGAAGGAAGACGCCGAATCGGTCCGGATTTTCTTTTCTAAATATTTTTAAATTAAAATTTCCAATAAACCATTAGTAACTAGAAAAATCTAGCACGGTTGCGTGGAATGATTGGTTTTTCTTCTTTTTTTTTTTTAAAGAATTTGAAGTGATAAATTTTTATTTTTAATTTTCTTACAAATTATTTTAAATTATAACTTTTTTAAAAATACCCACATGAAATAATAATAATAAAAAAAATGAGAATGACAAAAACGGTGCGCAAAACTAGAAGATGGTGCACAGATTTCAAAGCAAATTTAGCAACTTTTTGTCAGCTCTGAATAAACTTTAAACTTTATGTACATTTGCTAGAATACCATTTCGACCTCACATTACAATTTTATTACTTATCATACACTGTTGTTGTTGTTGCTAGTTCATATTTCTCAATCCCAAAACATGTTTATTAAGTAAAAAGAAATCCCTTTTTTATAAACCCAAAACACCCATCTCATCTCAAAAATTCAAATAAATTCTAATATTATTTATCAGGAGCTCACAATTTTTTTAACAAAATGATGATGTTCAACAGTCATGACAACAATGCATATATTACTTTGCTAATCAAATCTTTTCATCAAGTACTACAATACAATTATTTCTATTACTCAAAGGCGTTCATCAACTACTGCAATACAATTTTCATCAAATCTTAAGCCATTAGGCCCAGCATGCATAAATACATAAGCAATTCACAGCAGATTGGGGCTTGGGAAAATTGGTTACACTGATTCTCACTGTAACTAGGACAAAAACATTGAATATGAGATGCTAAATAAATCATCTAGGTGAGGCCTTGTCTTTCCTCCCAGCAAGGATGATAGAAATTTGAAGTCCTCTGCTAAATGCTTGATTGAAGAGGATGCGGGTTTGAAACTCAGCTACGAAAGGGAGCCATGACAAAATGGCTATGGGCGTGAATAGCAGTAATCCCATGATGTAGTCATAGACTCTGGCCATCTCCTTTACTGACTTCCAGATTAACCCCTCCAACAAAGGCCTACAAGCTTGTGCCAGCTTGGAAGGACAAGGAAATGGACAATGTTAGGTAATACATTATTGTATGACAAGTGCTAAACTTTTAGACAGTCGGTCTATCAGATTACTCACAAGAAATAAATACTCATGAATTTGTTATTTATTATATTCATACCGTTTGAGAGTAGTCAGACGGTCCACTGTCCGACAAAATAGCATTACCCTTGTTGTATTTCATCTCTATAGATTATTAGAGTTATGACAATATACAGTATGGGAATAAAAAATTGGAACACGGAAATGGAAACACAAGACATGACATTAGTCCCATGATTTAGGAAAGCTTGAAACTTACAAGAAGAAGGGCCCAGCCAGTGGGCATGAAGGCAAGGACAGCAGCCAATAAATCTGATATAGTGAGGCCATATGCTTTGGATAAAACAATAATGATCCCCAAGGAGGCAAGAAAAAGAAATGCCTTGAGCATCCTGAACACTAGCTGAAGTTCGATACCCAGTATTTGTCCACCCACTGATACAATCTGCACCAACACGGGGATCACAACAAGCAAAAAACCAGATCAATCTGTCTAGGTAACAAAACAGGAAAAGAAAATAAAATCTTATTTATCTGTTATTTCCTATTGGAAGAACATATAAAGGAGGATTAAAAATAATAAAATAAAAAGCAGATACATAGATGCATTCAAAAACTCAAGCACAACGTTTACATTTATGCTTGTGCCTATCTCCGGCTACAAATTAGAGTTTCATCACATACCTTTGACAATAAAAGCGCTGCTACCATAACACCCCATGAGAATCCATAAACCTGCAATGTTATAGGTTAAACGCTTATGGTAGCATACTGGTTCCATAGCAAAATCAGAGAGAGGATGGTCTTGCAACCTAACTGGTCTTTAATAGAACAAGAAAAAAAAATGTATCAGTGAAAATAGCATATTATACCAGCCAACTCCTACTGTGATGAGCTATATGAAGGTGGTAGACAATCCCATATTGATAGACAAAGAAGCGAAGTGCAAGAATAATCTCAAGCACTCTTCCTCGTATATTTGTGTATTTAAGGTGCTCTTGTTCTCCATCCCACCATGATTCCCAACTTTTTTCGGGCTGAATACCAATACCTCCACGAATTCCCATCCACCGCTTCCAATCTGCCCAATCATCTACCGTCTTTTGCCAGTCAAAACCAGAGGGGTTAAAGACAAAGGGAGCAAATAACCAAGATCCAACCAGGAACCAGATTGAGTAGGTGATAAACAAATAAAGCTTTGAACTGCGATATGATTCCCCATAAACTTCATATAAGACCAATAGTATACCGAGTTCTAACCCTTTCACAAAGTGACTCCTTGAGTACAATCTATAGTTATCAGTAAACTTGGCATGAAAAACAACAAATCCACGCCCAGTAGCTCGATACTTAGAACCGCCATGCAAGATTGTTCTCCCAAAATAATGTGCTTTTGTTCCAAGCTGAAATGTAAAGAATACAGAGGCTAACTGCAGCTGCATGATAATAAAGTCACCCAGAGCAGTGCGGAACCCTTTCTCCAGGCTAATTTCCATAAGCATAGGCAGGACCAATAAGATGCCCATTTGAAAGGCCGACTGAGGAATTAAAGCTGCTTCTAGGGACTTGTTCTGATTTATGATTGACTTCTCCAGAATCTCTCTTTCCATTCCACTCATAACCAAATACAAACGTCCATAGAGAAATAAATATACAGTAAGCACAGTAACCTGAAACAATGTAATGCCAAAAACAGAGGAATACATGTTTATTCCCATTTCACAGACTGTAGGAAGTGTGACTAGAAAAACAAAGGTCAAATAGCATGCATTGTGGCTTGTCATTAAAAATAATAGATTCTATTAGTTTCTGAGTAATAAGTTATATACTGACTGTATATGGAGTGAGGTATCTTCTCAATTGACTAACACATTATGAGGAAACCAAATTTGCCCTTATCCAAAAAGTGCAGGGTAATTAGGCTATATAAATGATCCGATCACCTCAAGATTATCTATTTACCATATTCAAGTACATAAAACCTTAAAGAAAGAAATTCATTTGGTTTGCTCACCATGCTATTAAAATAGAAACCAACAGTTGTGAAGTAGAATGACAGCATTCTATAGAAGTCAAATCGACATCCAAGTCGATACATATCACGACTAAGTGTTTGCTCTCCATTTCCGTTTGCAACTTTAGCCTCAAAAGATGATATTTGATTCATGCCCACATCACGTCCTTTTCCAACTTGGATATAATCATGATGTGTTACATATCCTCCTCGAAGAGTCGAATTGAACCCTGAAAAAACTTGTGGAATTAACCACCAATATTGAACTTGTGGAGTTAGTTAGATTAGTTACTGAAGATTACCTGCAAATATGTCCTCACTTAAATTAATAGTTTTTGAAGCTTTGCTTATGCCACCCCTTGTTATGTGGAAGATTCTGTCAAATATGTCAGGATGACCATAATGGAACCGTACCCTGCAAAAATAAGATCATTATAGAAACTATGGTGGTTATGAAAGAAATAAATACAATCATACTAGAGATAAGTAACAAAGTTATAATTCCCTAACCCCAAATAATTATCAACTTGTCAAGCAGAGGTACGAAATAGATCTAGACAAAGAACTATTGCTGAATATACGCACTAAAAATTCCTGTCACTTGGTTACTTTAGAAAGTTTGTTTCAGATATATTTTTAAATACAATAAACAAGAATATGAGATTAAACTAGAAAATTCAAGATAAATTTAAATTTTGACATCGAGCTCTTGAAAACTAACATTCTGAGCTGGAACAACTGGAGCTTGACTTGGCTCCATTCTTTCGCCCATAGTTGGAGAATGGAAGGATTTGTTAGATTTTATTTTATGCGACACCTATTGTAGAGTGTTTTGAGAGACAATTTGAAATGTTATGGGACCAACCATAGGAGTTAATGTACCTAAGGATTTATTAACAATATAAACATATGGGCTATTCATTTATCACTATTATTTGGAAAGTTACTAAATAACACAAGCAACAATTTAAACTCCTGTTCCACATGAATATTAGCAACAACCCATGTACAATATTTCCTAAGCAACCATTTACTCACGATGAAAATTTAAGGGTACCTCAGAGGACTCGCTAAAAAGCGTTGGCCAATAGTTACAAAGCTAGTCTCTTGATTGGACATAAACCAAGCAAGTGATGAAACACTGTAAAAGAAAATTAAAAAGTATAAAAATATTAGTAATTAGCAATTTTTCTGCAAAATGGCTGCATTTTGACTTGCATGTGCACCCCTGTAACACTTATCAAGATAAATTAACTTTGTAGTGAGAACTGGTCAGACTAACCTTCCTGTAAATATATGCTCTCTTAAACCTAATATTGTAGGTTTCTGTTGCCAGCAACAGGAGTGCTCAAACTCTTCCAAAACATTTCTCATCTTAAAAGCCTCTTCAAAATAGTTATCCTAAAAAACAAAGTATTAAAAGATGTTCAAGAACCTTAATTACCTATCTTGAGATGGAGAGAAAAAGCTACCTGATTCATGTCTATAGTCTGCAAAGCTTCACCACGGGTGAAGATAATGGCATGGTTTTGGTTTTCAGGTTTTCCTTCACCAACTTTTGTTGGAGGACCTGGAAGTTTGATGCGGTATATTTCCTAGAAGTACAATGAATGTATAAGGATGTTGTAAACAATTACATATGTAAGAAAATTGATATAAGCTCGTAGGCCAAAACATGCTTAAGCATTTGACAATTGCGATTTCTGATCAAATGTATGGCCCAGACACATACCTAGTTCAACAGAGAGAGAAGAGCATTTTTCTTTCACTAACATGTTTTTGATGTTCTAAAGCAGGCATAAATATCATTGTAAATATTCATAGCATCATTTATTAGATTGTTATCAAATTATAAGTCAGTGATTTTGTACAACTGTTGAGTAACATTTTACTTTATTTTAGCTACCATCAATACTGATTTTTGTATGTGTATTTTTTTCAGCTTTCATAACAAAAGTTTGGTAATGGTTGTAAGATATTTGAGCTCTTAAGGGATTTTAATTGGAACCAAGGAGAATGTAGCGTCCAAGATCAATCAAAATTTGACTAATCTCTAGTATCCATTAAGAACTAGGCTGTAATTAATTGACTTTGGGTTTTCCTATTTTACATCCATCACAAGGACTGAGAGAAGGCATGAAAAGCTAGTGGACTAGGAAAAAATCTAAATAAAACAAATATTACTCGCGTATATGGGTATTAGCAGTAGGTGAAGAATACATTGACTCACCCCATTATGGACTAAACTCACTCAACCCCAAGTTTGTCCCATTGGGTTCAAACAAACCATAATTGGGATGGAGATGAGTAGACAGCCAATAGGGTGGGGAGAATTGCATCCAATTAACCAATCAAAATTACATACACAAAACTAACAAATACCAAGAAAGAAAAAAAATTCCTTATCAAACTAGCACTTACCCTTTCATAGCCATCAAATTTATCACCTCCCTTGACAAGAACAGAGTAATAAGTTTTTTGAGGTTCTCCATTAATAGTCTCCTCTCTTTCATCAATGTAAGCAACACGTAGAGATTGATGCCTGTACAATATTAAAATAAGGAGTGATTCCAACAGAAGTTTTAATTTACATGGAGAAATATGGTCTTATAACAGGACATCAACAGATAACTTACATTAACATGAGGTTCAGAATATTCTTTTGATGCCTTTGGTCTTTAGAATCATCAGAACTTTTCAGAGCTCCATAGATCTGACAAGATACAACATAGGTGAATTTTGAATCAGGAAGTGCTTGCACTCGAATAGAATCCTCCTCCCTTGAAATAGCTGCAAAGTTAATATATAGTTAATAGTTGCATGGCAAGATATTTGGTGATAACAATCCTGAAAGATAAAAGATATTAAAATGTATAAATGAAGATAATAGTTCATATGTCTAACAGAATGTGTGTCTTAGAAAGCGACAAACCATTATGATTAGGGAATTCCAGGGAGCATTGAAGTTCTAGAGCATTCCTGTAGTACATCATTCCTCGCACTGACAGAAACAAATAGGATGATGTATCCATATCAAATATCTACAAATAATTATCCATAAAAAAAGTTAGTCTATGATGGATTGCTAAGTTGACCATCATCATCCAGACCTGATCTAGAAAGAGTCTGTCCTCTGTAGGTTGCCCAGTTACAAATATCCTCCTCGTTCTCTTTGTGATTCATACGCTCCTGGAAGTTGGTCCATTCATCTAATTTGCGGAAATTACTAGCATAATAAGTCCATGTTATTTCAGATGATAAAAAAAATAATATAGAAGTGAATCCAGAACTCACCTGGATATATCTTCTGCAGGTAGAACAAAGTCGATATCCCATCCTCATTTTCTTTGTTAAGTTCATCATAAGAATAAAGAACATCTTCTTTGTAATATGGAGTCAAAACACTGAAATAATAAATCAAGAAATAAATGAAAGTTGGAGTAGAAAGAAGCAATTATAATAAAACATATCTTCTCTGACTACCATAAGGTCTTTAAAACAAATATCTAGATAATAATTCACGTGGAATGACCCTGCAGACATTAATCAATCACGAAAAAGAAAAGAAGCAAAATATTAAATTTCCTAGATTGACATGAGCCATCAATCCTTCACTTTTACATTGATTAACATCAACTAGTCACAGATAATTCCGAAGCTGTATTTAGTGTAAGACCATTGCAAATAGTCAATGGTCACTGACCTGAAGGAGCGCATATCACTGACTTTTGGTGCACTTGGCATCCTCATAAATAATGAATTCGTGAAAAAAGTGATACGACGTCGAGCCTCTGAATTTCGAGGCACATCAGCAGCAGATTCTTTGAAAGTCAGAAGAAAGTGAAGCCTACGGACCTATAGAGAATTGTCAAATATAATAAAAAGCAAATCTCAATTAACAATATTTAAAATGATACTCAAAAACAGAGTTCAGTGCCTTGTCCTTCCAAGATTTGTTCTGTCTATCCTGAATATTAATCTTTTCAAAACTCTGTCCATCTTTGCTGTTCTGAAAACTGTAATCTCCTTGAAGGGTTCTACAAAGAGACAAGGAAATTCATAGCCCATATTAGTGATGAAGACTCATTCAGTGGTATAATAATTCAGCAAATCACCTGGTTGACAACTAGTAGTTTCTAGTTTGGCAAAGACTGGTATGGTTCAATAATTACATCTAGAAGTGAAGTCCATGATCGCTTATTTTACAGGGATTTCATCAAAATTACAGGTCTACATTTGAGGCTTCACTAGGCAAGTTGTGGTTGGTAATCCCAGTCGCAAAACACCATGGAAACTGGGGATAAATTTGAACTTGTTGAGATGTTGGTGCTACAGCTTTTTTCTTAGGAAGAAAGAGATCATATTTTCTTAATTATGAAGCCTTCTGTTCTAAACCGCATGCCAGAGCTTCTAATATGATTTTTTTTTTCATTTTAGCTAAGGCAATTAAAGTATCTGATGGTAAGGGAAGAAGAATTCCTATCAACATAAAGCTTGTATTTTTCAGTGCTTACTTCTGGCCGTTAATCATAACATCATGTGTAACAGTATCCATGATACCCTGCAGGGCTTTGGTTATCTGGGCCTTGTATATTTCATCATCGTCATAATCAGTCATCTGTAACATACCAACTCAAGTAACAGAGTGCTTAAAAGTGTGTCAACAAGAAAAAGAGAGCAGAGGAAAAACAAATAAGGAAGAGAATTAAACTTAAGCTCGATTGTTACCAAGATGTTTAGCCACTTCTCCAACTTTATACTGAGGAAAGGCATTCCGCTCATCTTGAATTCTTTCAAAAACTTCTCCTCTCGTCTACTATTGGCTACTTTGTCGTAAATGTTCATCACAATCCTATTCCACAAGTAGAAAAAGGAAAAAATTAGAAGACAATTAATTGAGAGAAAAAGAGGAGTAATTTCTTATATACAATGTTAAATTGCTAAATGACATTTAGGACTATATCTGTAAGTTCAAGCCAATAATATGAATGCAGCCTTACTTCTTGTCAGCCTCATCTTCCAAAAGGCCATATATAAGACACCTAAGCGTCTCATAACATTCAATCACAGCTGAATGCATATAAGAATCACCCTTAATCAGTTTAATTAACTCAGTATCCTCCTTCCCCTTAAACTCTTTTGCTATGTTCAATGCAGCAGGAATCTGTCACATGTTGCAAGAGAAATAAATTATAACATAAACAACTTGCATCACATGCAGTAAACTTGAGAAACTACTGAACAGTGTTTACCTTACTAGCTAGCAAGAAAAGTGGCCACTGAATCACAGTGTCCTCACTTGAAGAACATGGGACAAGCAACAATTCTTGATCCCTGGAAAATAAAAGAGTTGTATATATTTTTATATTTCATATGGGATGAGATTTACAGCAAGAAGTCCTCACCTATTGCTAATTAGATCCCCCACACGCATGGAACGAATGAATTCATTCCACATTTGAGAAAAATTTGCCATATTCTTTTGTTCTATTGATTTATCCTGCCATAAAGGAGTTTTCTTTAGCCAAAAGGAAAAGAAAATGGAGAATGGATAAGGAAATGGCCCAAAATCATCTTCATATAAACCAATGATAAGATACCACATGAATTGGCAGCATTACTATTTAAAATAAATGCTTTCATATCTGGCATGATGCACAAAAATCTCAAAAAATTAAGAGTAATTGCAGACATTGGTAGAATCTAAGCAGTCGGCACTACCAAGAGTTTTGTCTTTGAATCATGATGTGCTGATGGCAAAAAACGTTGACCAAAAGCTGGAGGCACTTTTTGAAATCTGGATCGCAGCATCCCAAGTGTACGTATCTAAGAAATAATTGGATGAGAGCAAAAAGTTACGAAAGTAATCTCCCTAACATAAGTAACAAAAATAAGTAGGTTATATGCAATGAAGAGAACTTCAGTGCTTTCACAAAATCATACATATATACATATACGCAGAAGTTGGTGTGTGCGTAATGTGTATGGATGTGTACACATGCACACACATATTTTTTTTAATTGACATATTTCTAGTAGCATGAGCATAAATTACAGCATACCTCACCCACATGTCTGAAGGCTCCAAGAACCCCACCAAAAAGGGTAGAAAATATGGAATACCATATTTGAGTATCCATAAAATAAACCTATGCATGAGTAAAACACTCAGAAAATTACATAAGTTATATACGTATAAATAATCATTATGACCATGACATCAAATTATCCATTATCAGGTTCTTATATGCTTACTTACCAAGACAATTGGAGCCCATATTGCTATGATAGCTCCGACATTATGAGCAACTACAGAAGTTTTAGAATATGAACTAGTAAATTCCATACAAAGATATAAGAAGGTAGTTAAAAAAATCACAAAGGGAAAATCAAATATGGAGAAAAAATGTATTACCGTTCGGAACAAACTTGTGCAACAGATAGTTTTCACCAGGCATATCCAAAATTTCCTTTGTTGGTCGCACAAGTGGCAAAATCTTAAAATAAAAGTAAGTGTAGAGCTTAGAAGCAACCTTCATTTGATTCTAACATGTAGTAAACGAAAGTGATTTACACAAATCGACACAAATGTAGAAAGATCAATAGCTCGTATAAATAAGAATCAAGAGACATGCTTGCACATATCTATTACTATCCATAAACTAGCTACCTAGTTGAAAGGGCAAAATCAGAAATTTCATTTTTGCAGTTGGTGGTCCCGGAGGAGGGGGGCAAAAATATGTGGGAGAGAGTTCCATTCAAAATAAAAAGTTACACCTAAGAAATTCTCTAAATAATTTGTGTTGTCTGTAAAATATATTTTCTACTGTTCATGACATGATATTTTTACATTTAAAAATAAAAAATAAATAAATTGATAATGAAACTCAATAATAAAAGTTTGTTACCAGTTATAAAACTAAACATGTTAGGTACAAATTTTCCTAAGGAGGGATTTTTTGAATGGCCAGAGTAAAACTTTATTTGTTCAAAAAAATTTTGATCGACAAACAAGGTCATTCAAAAGCCAAGGGCGGGGGGCGGAGGCCTCTGCCAGCCCCTTTGGCTTCACCTCTTCCTAGTTGTGGTCCTGCAGGAACTAAAGAAACCAACAGGCTTTTAATTCCTATAAGTATTACATATTATATTTTAGATGATTTATCTCAACACCTTGAGTCACACTAAAACATACTTTGACACATAAAGAAACTAATGAATAAAACCTCATTAGGAACAGAAAGAGGATTTCAGCATGTTGCAGAACAATGCAGGTGATGGCCCAACCACGTGCATTCTTCTCCAAAATGCTTAAATGATTTTCTTTTCCCTCCGATATTTTATTCAGTATCTTTTATTAGCTGTGGTTCAATTCATTATTGTGTGTATAACTATTGAAGAATGTTTGTGTCTGATTAAAGCAGACAAAAAATGACCATGGCAAATTTCTTTACTAACAGCAGTAAAAAAAAGATCCACATCCAGGGCCAAAATTCACCAAAAAATTAATCAGATTTTTTACTAGTGAGGCTACAAGACATCATGTTTTCCAACTCATAACTCTGTTACATACAACCAAACAAAATTCACAAAGAATAAGCTTCATTGCTTTCTTCTACTAATAATTTTATTTCCTAAGCTGAAGAGTAAGAAACAAATAATTTAACTTGTAAAAGAAGTAAAAAAGAAATCAACCAATGTTAATAAGTTAAAATTCCTGATACAGAATTTTTGACTTGAGATGCATGTTTAACATATTAGATTACTGGATTTGAGAAGAAATAACCCACACAAAATGTCCCTCTGTAGTAAACACTTTATTGGAACCTAAAGTTTGATGTGTTTTCAAAAACACTAACTAATAAGAATTCTTTGTTCATATCTATGCTGCATGGAGACTTTTAACTTGTTAAGTTTCATTCTAGGATAAACCATATTAAACATCCTATTCCATGAGGCAATTGTGTGAGATAGATAATTACATATAATTATAAAAACTCATTAATGCAATTGATCTCAATATTTCCATAATATATAATGTTTGAGAATTTTGAGTTTCAATACTGATTCACAAAAAAAAAAGGAGAAATCACCTCAACAAAATAGCTAAATGTTAGCTTGATGACTAGCAGCATTATCCAAAACAAGGTGTACCTGAGTGTATTAAAATACAATTATTTCAATGGAACAAGTTCAAATCCAAGCATATGTAGAAGAACGTGAAACATAACTGAAAAAATAACAACCAAAAATAAATTTTGTCTCTTACTTTAGGAGTGAGAAGAAGTCCTCATGCATGCCTCTTCCGACATAAAGTTTTGGCTGGAGTGAAATAAAAATTATATACAGAAAACTCAAAAAAAAATTTTAAGCAAGAAGATAACAATGGAAGATGACGAGGCATAAAAGCAAAACAGCAAACCGAAAACAAAAAAAGAACAGCCAAAAGTAATAATGCTTGATATGCTTGCCTGATTCCACCACATAACAAGAGTAATTATCCACCAATTTGAGAGCTCCATTTTTTTCCGCAAAAGTGGAAGCACAAATAGTATAGTAGCCAGTAAATCAGGTATCAAATAAAGTACAACAAGATAATTATAAAATGACCGGTTTTGCATATTCCCAGTCCAATGTTTAAAGAACTTGATAACTCCTGTTGGATTCTGCTCAGAAATGGAATAACCTATTGGCAAAATCACAACCCAAATAGCTCCCATGAACAATTTCATAAGGTATCGTAGTATTTGGGTAAATTCAAAGCTCCCCCAAGCCTTGAAAGTAAGACCTATATCCAGAATAGCTGCAGAAGGAAGAAATGCAAAGATGAAATTCATCAAACATACCCTATCTAAAGCCCATTGCCAAAATAGGGTACAACTTATTGCAGAACTCTAATAAGCATATTATAAAATTTATGAATAACATTGTTTCAAAAAAAAATTATGAATAGCAGAAAGCATTATCACAAATATGACTCTCTTTCAATTTATGAACATTTACATGAGACTGTTTCCATAACCACTCATCAGTCATAGGAAAACTTCTGTTACCTTCCAAAAGATTGAGAACAGCAGAAGTAATGAAAATGCTTAACACTCTTCTTAAGAAATCTTCATCAAACAAAGTAAATATAGACCCAGAACGCGTCCATGCAATAATTACCATAGCCTGAAATAAAAAAATAAAAAAATAAAAGAAAGAAAATACAGATGCAATCAACTGATTGTGTAAAATAGTACAGAATATGGCAAAAGGTGAAAAATGAAAGGCACCTGGAAAGCCATTATGAAGAATATCCACATTCGGTGAAAACTTCTATATAGGTGCAAAAATGTGCGGACTTCAACAAAGTTAGTTTTATGCTTCCTCTTTCCAACAGTGCATGGACTAAAAATCTGAAAGGAATATATGCACGTGACTCAAATCTTAGGAAAAAAAATAAAATAAGGTAAGATGAAAAGAACTAAAATAGAGGTCAATATGACAGAGAAAAGAGCAAGGCTAGTGTGTTTAGAAGATGCTGAATATATATCATAACTTCTAAATCAACATAGTTCAAAAGACTCAAAATCCCAATCAACTAATTTTTAGTTGGCAGTGTGCATACAAGAGAAAAGAATCATGAAAAATGTGAAATTTGTGAAAAGTGTTTCACTGGAGCAAAGAATATACTTAAACTTCATAAGGGACACTAAGGTCAAAACTCAAAAGCTACAGCAATTTCAAAGAGTACAAACATATTCATGACAAACTGTTCAATACAACTAGTACAGGGACTAAAACTTTGTTCATAACATGACCAAGTCACTAACTAACAATCCTTCCAAACTTTCATGGCTGCACAAGTAGATTTGTTCTATACCATCTCCTCCAAAGAGAACCAGTATGAACTACAATTTTGTGAACCTAATTTTATTGAACAATAATTGTCAAATTAATCAGATAATAATATAACTTATGGCTAATGTAGATTAAGCCTACAACCAACAGGCAAAAGAAGCTACCTCGTTCAGAAGTGGTATCTCGTCAAGCTGCACAAAAGAATATTTTTCATGGTCTCTTCTCCACCTTAGCCTGAAGCAATTTTCAGACCTAGAAAAAACAAATTTCTAGATTTCGATTATCTGACTGGTGTAGACAAAAGAATATTTAACATTCAAAAAACTCACCAGAAAAACTCATTTAGATCATCATAGTTGTTCCATCTAGAATGGCTTGCCTTGCCTTCTTTATTTTTTTGCGATTCCTTTCTCCCCAAATCATTTCAAATTTTTAGCTATGAAGCTTTAAACAAATATTATCAAAAAATTCTCCAAATAGAATAAAATAGAGATTACCTTAAATAGAACTTTGTAAATAGGTGTTATGACAGTTCTTAAAAAGTATTCTTGGTCAAGCGCTGCTGTTTGGTTTGTGTCACTAACAGGATGCACTTTGCTAGATAAAATTTGAAAAACATCGCTTGCCATCTTCTCAAAATCATGAAAAAACAAACAAAGCCACTTTTAGTAAGACTAGAGGCCATAAAATACTGTAAAATCAATGATGAGAAAAGGGAAATGGTTATAACTTGGGAATCCAAGCACATTATCAATTATGAGCAGGATCCATCTGAAATTCTAGGATATAGACCCCACAGGCATAAATTAGATAATCTTCGCATATTCTAGAATATTGCTATCAAGTTTAGATTCTATTGTTGATCCTAACATAAAAAAAAAAATAGAATCAATATAAAGGTGGAATTGAGACAAGTCAAGTCAAATACTAATGAGCTTGAGCTCACTATAGACTAAAGCTCATATCCTTGAGCTCAAGCTGAATTAGAAAAGAATTTGTTACAACTCAAGCTTGGCTCAGCTTGACTAATTACGCTACACAAGCTCAAGCACAAACTTGAGCTTAAGCCAAAACTCAAAAATGCTAAGCAAATACCCTCTTTTTTATAAATTTATGCAATTTTAACATAAAGTCCTACACTAATACACCTATAAAAATACAATTCTATAGGTGCATGACTTTCAATCATTCTAATTTACTATTTTACCCTGGAAAATGTCTTCAAACTGCTTCCTTCAGCTACTTTACTAAATACTTCACACATCTTAAAAGATTGACAAGAGACTAATTATGTGATGGGAGCAATCCTAAGATTAATGCTAGGATCCTGAAGTTATTACCAGATTTCTAGAATATTAATAAAAGTTTGGCTTCACAAGCTTTGGACATGAAGCTCATTAAGGGATTCTTCCCCTTAACCTTTTTTTATAGTGTTTGAATAGCTTCCATCTATCGTCCTTGATGCACAGCATTACTGGCCTATCACCTTCTCACATACTTTGCCCCTCTTTACTAAAAGGTGAGTTTTCACTACTTCATTGGAGGCATTAACAACACACCTCAACCTATATATAACATAGCCTCAACTCACTTGACAATATCAAGTCTCTACAGCCTTAAATTTCTCAGACTGCATTTTGTATTTACCTTCATTCAACTATCTTCTGGTTTCCTACCTTCCTAATTCCACCTTCCACCTTTTACTACATTTATTTCCATCACCTACCAAAATGCTCAAGCACACTGAAGACTGACTCTGCCTGATCCTTCTCTTTTGCCCTCTCTTTCCTCCTGCTTACTCCATTACAACAATACCCAATCCCTTTACAAGAGACCCTTTATATTTTGGCGACTCTACTAGATAGGCATCACAAACTACTTAGTAGGACAGTAAAATTTCCCACTATTAAACCAATAGCAAAATACTACAAGTTTTCTAAGAGGTGATTGCTAGTCTCCAATTTTCCAGAATTGTTTTTAACTATTTTCACTCTGATTGTACTTCATGAAACGAAATGCCTAAAATCCTATGATCCATCTGAAGGCAAAGATACTAAACATTGCATGTGTCTAATAAAGACAACCTGACCGAAATTTTCACTCCTGTACATTGTGCACTTTCTAATCTCATCAAATTTTTGTACACAGTATAAACTGAGCAGTAAATGCACAAATTTGGAATTAGCTTTGACACGTTGACTAAATATTAGACAAACCCAACAAATGTGTTGTACTTTTTTCTGTCTTCTCTGTGGTTAGTTACACACAAACTAAACACATTGGATATCTATTATCAAATGAAATCATTATTTACAAGAATCATGTAGAGTTGTGATCACAAAGGGAAAATGAATGACATTCAGTCAAACATCAACTTGCTATTGCCAAGATGAACATCTTGATAGATGCTGAAAAAAGACTAGATGGTTAGAGACCTTATAAATCAAGGACAACGATTTGTTGAAACTTAAAGGGTAACTTACATTATGAAAGATGTAGCAAATGCATTCAGGCATAAATCGTATATTTGATGCTTCACCCCATATGAGAAGATAAAGTGCAATGTAAATGAGTTGTAGCTGTTGTACTGCGTAACCTTGGGGATACCTACAAAGTTAAAGTTTCATTCAAAAGACATCATAAGAAAAACCCAGTGTGCTCAATTCATGACATAAGGTTTTGCTACTAAATTAAACTTGGTTAACAAATTGAAAAGCTTCATTTCACAAGCGCGGACAAAAGATACCTTCTAACATGCGATTCATGATACATAAAGTCACACCATGATTCATAATTCTTGAATATTTCATCAGTCAAATACTGTATGGTGATACTATCAAGCTGCAATAAACTTCTTATTAATCATCAACAAAAGATGTCATAATGGTGGAAATTAAAGCTGCAATTGAGTGAACTGAGAAGATATGAGTCTCAAAAAGGAAGCATGAAGCAGCAAAGAGGACCAATGATTCACCTCACTATAAGTTTCAAGATTCTTATTCCTCACATCAATATTGGCAAGTAGCAATATTAGGTGCTCCCTTTGATTTGCTATATTCCCTTTCTTCAATCACCAAAAAGATGAGAAGACAAATAAAAAAGATTTAATATTCAAGATATAATTATCAGCAATAGCTATTAAATCAAAGGATCCTTTGCTACATTATCAAAGCCTCCCTGGATGGTAAAACTGTCCTACATGCTTGAGACATCCATACATGAACTTTACTCATTTAGACGAATATTAATGTGGCTTTCATAGTGAAACCAAAGGTTGTTATATCTTGGTGCAAATGAAAAAAAAGATTAAAACACATAACATTTATATCTTTAAAAAGAAAAAGGAAAGGGAGAAAAGAACTCCATGCCATCTCTCTGTTCCCACAAAATACAGGGTTAAAAGAATTTATTACAAATGATCAAGCATTTCAATAAGCAACAAGTGTCCAGTGTGTTTACCAACTATCTCACCAATCTTATTGTTGCAAAATTAATGAGCATGTTTTGAGTAAAAATAAGTGAATAAATACAAGCCAGATCACAGGGTTTACTGATACTATCCGGGGGCTTTTTAGGTCAGCTAGTTGCTTAGTGAGGTAAATGTTTACCAGAGACTCAGGCTCCAAAAACCAGGCTCATGTCACTATAAAAGAGTAGAAAACTATATATTTCTTGCATTGTTATTTAAAAATGCAATAACAAGATATGAACTAATCTATTATTTAGGAGTTGCCTTGATGATTTTATTATTAAAAACCTACCAGCCTTCGTTTCAAGTATAAGAGTTTCAGAAAATATTCTACAAATGGAGGAAATGACAAAGTATTACCATAATGATCATATTTCTCCCTAATGTGCTCTAAAAGTTAATAACATGAAAGCTTATGACTCTGTTTTGAGTTTGCCCTCAACTCATTGTCCTTAAGGCTATTGAAATTCCTGAAATTTCTGTGTCTTGGGTAGAAGCCTTCATAATTTCACAAAGCTTTCTATTGCTATTAATTGTTGGAGGGTTTCTTCAAAAGGGTGAAAATTCTTAAGACAAGGAATTCTTTTATCTGCTTACCTGTTTGTACGGTCATGGAAAGTGTTCAGTAGAATTCTTAATGCTATTGCCTTGACGAATCAGTCTGAGTGTCATCCAAAAGGTAGAAGGCTGAATATTTCTCATCTTTTCACAAAAACTAAGTTTTTTTTTTTTCTGCTGGTAGGATTAGTTCAATTCAAATTATCAGAGGATGACATATAGATTCTATCAACTCCCTGATTTAAAGCCCAATATTTCTGAAAGGGAAAATGTTTATAGCAGGTATTTCTGAAACAACAAGCAGATTATTTTGCAATACTTGAGTTTAAAGAGGGAAGACTCCCTATTTTTTATTTAGGGGTTCCATTGATTTTTGGAAGACTCGGAGCAGCTGATTGTGGTTTTGTTGGATAAAAAAACTAAAAGAATAAACGCTTGGAGTGCTAAATAACTTTCCTTTGCTGGAAGAATTCAATTAACTCTGTTCTATGTAGCATTCATTTTTGTTCCCCCAAAAAAAATTAAAAAATGGAGCAAAAATTTAACTCTTATTTGTGCAATTAAGCCCACAAAATATAGCAGGAATAGGGTAAACCTCACCTACAACTCTTGTGATTTCAACTTTTCCCACATAGCACCCTATGAATTTTTTTCCTCGCAATTAGCACCATTAAGTTAAATTTTTTTTTCAGAGGGGGTTACACCGTTAAGTTTCACCAAATAAAATTACCAAAATACTATCAATTCAAAAGGTGTTATTTGTTCACACTTAAGGGTAGTTTTATAATTTTATTGGATAGAATTAATGGCATAAGCCCGTATGGGAACGAACCTTAAGCACATGGATCTAATTGCAAAATAAAAAACACATGATGCTATATGAGAAAAGTAAAAACCACAAGGGATGTAGGTGAAATTTATCCAAAGGAATATGTTGCGCCACTATTCTTGGAGCATATCTATAAATATTCTTGATTGCATGTGACTTGTTTAGTTGGTCACTTCTAGTTTTGGGGTATTTTCCGTTGGATAAATATTCTTCCAAAACAGCAAATTTATATACGGCAAGTGTTATGAGTTGTTCCTCCTCTAGCACTAAATAAGTTACTTTGGCCCTTAAAATTATGCAAGAAAAAGTTATTTAGCGGAGTATATATAGGGTTAATGTACCTAGAAATACCTAGAGGCGACAGCAAAACAGATAAAATTATGAAACAGAGAGAAAAGTAAGTAGGGATGCATTGCACTACCTGAAAACCATAAAGAGACAAGAGCCAATCAAATATATCATTAACAAATAAATTGACATCTACAGTTGAATGAGCCATGGGCATTGGCAGATTCTCCACATTACGTATGGCTTGAAATGCAGCATTGATCTGTACAAGCCCAAGGAATCAATGTTGTGAGATCCACCATTAGTGCGAACAAGCAAAAACCAAGACATTATTGCATTATATACAACCTCAGGGAGTTTCATAATTGCTGGTTTTATCCCAACAGCATACAAGGGAAGAATGTTGTAGTGTTCATACTGTTCCTTTTGGCTCCCTAGTTCTTTTGCATATTTGGTGGTCTGTGATGCCAAAATCAATAATGAAGCACTTTTTAAGTCCTCCACACATGCAAATGAGCCCTCAATGAATTTGTTTAATGAAAAAATTAAATAAATCAAACCTTATAATCAACTTGTGAAGAAGGTACCACTGTTTTTAACACATCATGCAAAACCATTGCAATCTGATAAAACTTAGCCATCTCCTCCCTTCAAGAGTAAGCAAACAGAACAAGTATAAGGGCAAACAACCAATATGCTTAGCTAAATTAAGCATGTTAATGGTTCAAGTAAAGCCTCACGGTTGTTTTGTATCTTGGCCCTCTTTAATATTTTTCTCATAGAAGATCTGGTAATACAATTGGATTTCTCTTGCATCTGTTCTTGCAAGTTGAGGCTTTATTTCATCTTTTTCCTGCAATGAAGAAAATATTATTATTTTCTTAATTGTTCTCGATCAAATTCAAAAATATAGGTTATTTCTTAGTCATAAAAAAACCCACTCAAACTAAATGTTAAGTTGTTAAATATGGACTCAAGAATAGGTTTCAATGCCCAAATGCTCTCTCATTTACAAGCTTTTTGGCCTTCAAAGCATGGAGTAAATTCAAGCACACCACATAGCTTGTTTTGAAATTTATTTATAATGAGAACAATCCAGAATCAAACTATGCACCACAAAAACAAAGAGGTTTTGCCTACATAGAAGGAGCTCTTTAGGTGACATAGTGTTTTCACAAAAAGGAAAGGAGAGAACTGGAGATGGAAAAAAGAAAGCCTAGGCAATCCTTAGATTGCCGAAGTATCACATGCTAGGTGGTAGTGATGATGAGATGAAATGTGGAAGTAAGAAGTAGAAATTAGGTGATATGAAGAGTAGAGCAGACTGCAGATTAGCTAGGAAATCATGGTGCAAAATCCAAGTACAAGGACAATGCAGCATCGAGAAATTTATTAGCTGTAAGGAGTCATGTAAAAGATCCAAATTCAAGTGAGGTCATTGTGTAGTATCCTTTGGGAGTTAAGAGTAAGAAGCAATGACTGTATGGTAGCTGGAGAAGGAAAGTCTACAGAAAGAAGCTCAGTCATAGGTAGGTTTACCAATCCAATGGAGAAGCATAAAAAGGAAAGTCTAGGATGAGTCATCAAATGATTGAATGACACCTCATCTGGCAATAATTGATAGGTGAATAGGATGTCAAGGCTTGATTCATACATCGTGAAAGGGCTTGTTTGGTACCATGTGTTAAGGATTCTACATGGGGGTCAGACACTGTTCTAAGAAAGTTTGATGTAGCACAAGGTGAAAAGAAAGCAAAGAAGGAGGAAGCAGAGGGGTAAAGGAGGGTAGAGAGAGAAAGACGAGAAAAGGGATAGAAATGAGACAGATTAAAAAGAAAAAAAAGAATGTTCACATTTTAATTTTTAAACATATCATCTGGACTAGAAACTACAATAACAAGAATATTACTGCACTCCAAAACCTAATTTAAACAAATAGGAAGATCTAATAAATAATCCAAATGACATAAAATCTTTATGGAAGCTCCCGATCCAAGGTTAAGCGGGTAAATTGTCCTCAACAAACCCAATCAGTTTAAAAGCACATTATATAACCTGAAAACTACAGTAACAAGTCTTAATAGTGCAACTATAATCCTAGTTTTAAGCAAATAAGAAAACACCATAAAGAGCCGTAATTGCAAAAAAAAAAAAAAACCTTAAATGATGGCTTCCGATATCAAACTTTGAGGTAAAGTCTCCTTAATAACCCTAATCAAACTCTGCCAAGCGAACAGTCTCTAAATCATTTAGAAGTTCTAGGATCAATGCAGGATCCAACAAATTCCTTGTTTGATCCCACTATTTAATTAAGTCACTAGTTCTCACATGATCTCATGCCCTACCACAATAGCTTAAGGACGAATTAAGACAAGCACCTTAATGTGCATGACTTATTAATATAGGTAGTCTCATATGTGGTAAATAAATAAATCTTATTATAAGAAAATAACATTACTATGAAAAAAAATAAGCATCCAAAGTACCTTATCCAAAAACAACTCAATCTACAAGTTTAAGTTGCCAGGTAATGGCTCAATAATAGGTTTTTAGTCTCTAATAGATATAACAGTGATACTGAATAAATCAAAATCAGTTTTCAACTAAGAAGCTAAATGGCACTTATATTCTTTTTCACTTGACTTTACAAATTGAACTCAAATATTTATTCCACTTTATATGAGATAATCAAAAGAAAACTAATAGTGAAATGTTAATGAGATCAAACGTGAATTGCATAAAACATGAACAATCTTTGAGAATGAAATGGATAAATAACAGTAATACAAGATATACCTCTTCTATTTTATTTGACAAATATGTCTTGAGCTGGCGAACACCACGTCCACTTGATGTTGGATCAATCCTGTTAGCCTCCTTAAATGCATGGAGGCGGCCTAAACATACAAAAAGAAGCAAGGCCTAAAATGAGTAAATTCCAATCCAGCAAGCATGCAGAAATTTGCTTTATTCCACAAACAATTTATAAAAGTTATAAATTCTTATGTCAAAAGCATAACTACTAGTTAATAGAACTGATACAGCATCAGAGATATTATAGCATTGTCAAATTCATGGAGATAAGATAAGCCTTCTTATAGGCAAATGACTAGTTTGGATTTTTGCTTATCACTGTCTTATTTAAAGATATGTAACTTAGTTAAGTGCTTTATTTATTAACATATCTATAAGAAGAAAATAATTCATGTATCTCCATCATGCCTAATATAACTAGTTACTGGCTTTTCAGCTTTTCCATGAAAACAAACCCATATAATAAGCCATCCTTAGATCCCTGCAGCACTACTGGATTCAATTTGGACTTTAGTTGAATTTGGTTGGACTTTTTTCTAATTTTTTAATAGGATTCATATCAAATGTAGCAAGGTAAGCAATGATTTAAAAAATGAACATGATCTACTAAAAGTCTAAAAAAAATATATTTTAGTCCTATTTGACTCTAGTCTCTCTACACAGCATAAAAAAATGCCAATTTCCACAATGGTAACAAGGCCAAGATTATACTCCTAGTGCAAAACAAACTAAGTTCCCATTGGTATTATCATAGGATTGCACTCTAGTATAAATATAGCAGGAGGCTACCCTCATTGGTTGACACCTTGACATCTTCAGTTGAACCCAAATCCTCTTCTTTTGTAGCATAGTAGTTGAGCCCAACGCAAGTTGTTTGTGCCTTCATTTATGTCAAATTTTATATCTCTCTTATATTTAACGCCCCAAACATAATCAGCAGGAGCTTCATTGGTTTTCTTTTCGCCAAGGGGAAACATAAGAAAAGTAGATAGAAATACATCTCTCTTAGCCTAGTACATGTTTCGAATTGCTCCAAGAGTGAAGATATCTATAGAAAATTTAAATATATCCACGAATGATAAACCCTATCATCCAAATATTGTCCGCATTAACATAAATCATACAGTTTCACTAACGAGTTCCCTGACCCTAAGGGCACCTATCAAATATCTATTTATAAAAATACTTTCACGTTTAACGCAACAGCTGACAGTTAATAGCTTAAACTGATGATTTTCAAGGCATTAAAGAAGATATTTTGCAAACATAATAAGGGGCTTAGCCCACTCGCATAAAAAAACCCAGTATAAGAAAAAAAAATATGACTTGTTAGCAAAACCCATCATTTACTATTTTTAAAAAATGAAAATGTGAAAAGTTAATCAGAAATGAGCTTACAGAGATGGGCAATTCTGGGATTATCATTCCCAATCTCGTTGGCAACTCGAAGAATGAGAGCAATGGAGGGCAAAGACGAGGGAACCAAGTCACTGTCCACAGCCAAGTCCCCAATGTTGCTAGGAAGATCAAACATTATAGCCTGCGCCTTCGACATCCTCCGCACAGGCGGCGACGGCTTCGTACCGCTCGAACTCGCCATGCTTCAAATTCACACAAAAACAACAACCAACAACAATGCCACACTGAGGCAGAGGTGCATTGATTCAGACTGAATTTAGTGTAAAACAGAGTGAGGATCATTTTCTTATATAATACAACAGAATTTTTGACAGATAGTTTGGGCTTCTGGGTTCTTTTCACTTTTCGGCCATGATTAGATTCTGATTCTGGGATAGATTGAGAAGCAAGCAACGTCGCTTTTCAAGTAGGTTTGGCAGCGGGAACTGCTTTACTTTCGGCTTCTTTCTCTTGTTATTCGTTAGGGGAACTAGGGACGAACATGTTCATTTCTTGTTTGGAAGGGTTACATGCTGGCAAGTCCGCACTTTAAAAGAGTCACGAACATGCTGTTTTTATTATTATTATTTTTGAACTGGTTTAAAATTACAAAAGTATAAATATTATATTTTATTTTATTTATAATTTCCTTTATTTTAACACAAAAAGACCAAATTAGCTATCTCAATTTGTAAATTAGGCTCTTTGTCTCCAAACTTTAACCCCAATATCATATTCATCTTTAATTTTAATAAATTATATTGATAATCTTTAAAGTTAAGATACATGTCATTTTAATTCTTTTAATTTAAAAAATAATTTATTAATCTTTACACTTCTAACATTATATTTAAATAGTCAATTCATCAATATTTTTGTTAAATTTACTATTCAATATCGACGTGTATTTTTCATATAAAAATATGTATATTAATTATTTATTTAAGAATTTATATTAAATATAAAAATTATTATTTTTAATTATTGTAAAATATTTGTATAAAATTTAAAAAAATCCAAGTTCTTTCCTTTGTTCTTTGTCTTTTTTTTTAATGTTTTTCTTTCTTTTCTTTTCTTTGTTTCTTTATCTCTTTCTTCTATCTTCCTCTCCCTTTCCCTTCTATCAGCTGGAAGGCGATCAACCACGGTAGAGCGCCAAATCTAGCCTAGCCAATGTCGCAACAACATCCAGGGCCAGATTGGCCTTTGCTGTAGCCAATCCGGCAAGGGGAAAAGATCAAGCTTAAGAATTGTAATGGGTATTTTGTTACAAGGTACTTATGAGTATTCAATTTGATTATATAAGGTTAAGGAATGTTATAATCGAGTTTGTACAACAATTTTATTACCCATATCGAGTTCATATAAGATTTAAATATCATCTTTTAATATTCGATATTCGAATTTAATTATGTTTTTTTAGTTTATATAATTAAAGATAAACTCATATTATTAATTAAATTAATTTATAAATTATGATTAGTAATTAACTTGTAATATCTTTTAATACATATATCTTACATATTGTGTTAATTTATAAGAAATATAATTACTATTATATATATTTAGTAAATATATTTTAAATATTAGCATATTTATTTTTTTTTTGTTAATGTTATAAAAATTATAATTTATAAAATTATTCATTATAATATATATACATTTATTTATATAAATTTATAAAATATATACTTAAAAATAAATTATAAGATTATAATAGTTTTGGAATATAGTTAATTTTTTTAACTTCATGGACAAACCCATATAATTAATTAAACTTGTAATGTTTAAGTTGTTATTTGAATATTTATTTTTAGTTATTTAAGTTGATATTTGAGATATTTATTTTTAAATATTTAAATTTAAATTTTAAGGTAAAATACCCTTATCTCCTAAATTTTAATCGAAATTATACAAAAAGTGCATTAATTTTCAAAATGAATACTTGATTTCAAAAGTACAAACATCAAATTATGAAAAGATTAAAATGTTTTTCCTCTTATAATAATTTAAAAATTTATTATTATATTTTTAAAAAAATAAAAAAAAATAAGGAACAGTGCTCCCCAACTTCCCAATAAAGGCGAGCCTCAGCCAATGCTCCTAAGGGAGGGGAGCTCCAGTTCTCCCCAGATGGGGAGTTTTTTTTATTAATAAAATTATATAATAGTAATTTTAAAAATTAATGAAAGGTAAAATGATATTTTTATCCTTATTATATCATTAAGTTGACGAAAATACTAACGGTTTGACCTATACATCCAGTAAAAAATATTTTTTTTGAGATAGAGTATCTATTTTGGAAATTAATGAATTTTATATTATTTCGATCAAAATTTAAGGGATAAGGATATTTTATCTTAAATTTTATTGTTTGTGCGCTTTTATAAATTTAATTATTAATAAATTATATGAAATATATATAAAAATATTATTGTATATGAATACGGGTACGAATTTAGGTTCAGGTAATTGGGTACCCATGAATAACATTTTAATAATTTGTTTACATAATCGGGTTCTTAAACAAATTCGATAAATTATTGAGTAATGGGTATATATAAAGATTTTGGTTAGGGTAATAAATTTAAAAAATATTTGGATGATTATAAAGTTTTGATACCCATTTATTAATCAGGTTCGAGTTCGAGTACTTCAAAATTAACGAGTACCTTATCTGTTAACATCCTTAATCAAGCTTCACCTTCTCTATTTTTATAATTTAACTTAATTTTGACATAAAGTGTAAAAAAAATTAATTCAATAAAAATGACAAGTGTCAACCAATTTATTCAATCAATTATTCTATTTTTATATATATTATAAATATAATTATTGTTTTTAAATTGGAAACTCCGAACGTTCAATCTATTAAAGTTAAGTTTATAATTAAAATATTAAAAAATTAGTATTTTAAATATATTTTAAAATAAAATTTAGTTAACACTCATTATTTGTAAATATAATAATATTATCTAAATAGGCTTGGACCTAAACTTAAACGATCATGTTAGTAGCTCGTCCCCGAGTTGGGGCAAGCCCACTAACTTAGCAGTAGCCCGACTCATACCATAAGATAAAAGTAAGGTTGACATGTTGCGTGAGGGTTTTTAAATTTCGGCTTCGATTGTAGTGGCTTTATATTGGACTCTGAGTTTTGGGCTTTTTGCTTGGGTTAGGAAAATGCAAAAGCTTTGGATTGTTTTATTTGGGCTGATTTTTTCTGTATTTTTTGTATGGGCCACCGGTTCTCTGTTCATTTCTAATTATTCAGACAAGAATATTCTTATTATTAAATTAATTTAAATAAAATAATAATAAAAAGAAAGAAGAAAGAATATAATGATGATAAACACAAATTTAAATAATAAATGTAATTAAGACAAAGAAAAAGAAAAAAGAATGGGGAAGAAAAAAATTACCATGGAATAAAAGATTATCAATTTAAGCTAAACAATGATAAAAAAAGAAGAAGAAGAAGAAGAAAAGACAAGCTAAAAGAATTAAAGAAAATAAAGGAAAGAGAAAAAAATAATTTCTTCAGACAATCAACTTGAATCGTAATAACAAAAAGATAAAAATGTAAATGGATAATAAATAAATATAACGATAAATGTGAATTTAAATATAAATATTATTTAGAGAAAATTAGAGAAAAAAATGGAGAGGCAAAAAGTATATTGTTATTATCTATAAAAAAATTTTAACAATAGTTTTTTTTTGAGCCTATTTTCTTTCTTTTGTTATAAATATTTTTATACAGAAATAATAATTTACAATAAATTGAAAAAATACCTATTTGATTAAATAATTATTTTTTTAAAAAAAATTTATAACACTCAATGCACATTATGGCATTTCAACTTTGGTGACGTGGCATAGACAAACTGGCAAGTTTAGTCTTCCAAATCTAGAGCCGAACGCAAAGGATGCAAAACCCAAGCAATGATACCTACTGTAAACTTACCTAATAGCTTTGAAAAAATAAAAAAAAAACTTAAATAACCCTTAACAATCAAAAAATAAAAATTACCAGCTGTTCTTAATATCTGTGGAATGAAGAAGTCAATGACAATCTATTATTGATTGTAATATTTGTTAAAGTTATAACTGGAAAAGAAATCTTTTGTACAATTCTCCATTCCTTTATTGATATTATTATATTAAATAAAAAAATTGAAAATATTAATTAAAGGGAAAATTTTAATAAAAAATAATAATATAATTTTAATGAAAATTAATCATTTACATTTATATTCTTGAGTAAAAAATATAAATCATTAAGAAATTATAATTTATAAATAAATAATAATAAGGATAAAAATATTTATAATAAAAATTAATCTTTTAAAATAATGACCTAAATTAAAAAAAATAATTTTTAGAAAATTATAAAGTTAAAATAAATATTATTAAAATATTAACATAAATGAGTGAAAATTACTATAAAAAGTCAATTTAAACAAAATAAATATATTTTTTGTGAAAACTAATCATTTACATTTACATTTTTGAGTTAAAAATATTTAAATATTTTTAAATTTTAATTTATAAATAAATAATAGTAAGGATAAAATAATTATTGCAAAAAGTTACCATTTTAAATCTTGACATAAATTTATTAGAATGAATATAAAAATTCAAAAAAGTAAAACAAGTATTGTTAAAATATTGAAACAAATGTGTAAGATTTAATATAACAAGTCAATATAGTTAAAATAAATCTAAATTTTGTGAAAAATAAATATTTAAATTTATATGCTACAGCTAAAAATATTTAACGATTTACAATTTTTAATTTATAAAGAAATAATAATTAAGATAAAAATGATTATAATGAAAATTAGTAATTGTAAGACCTTACAAAAAACTTATAAAAATTAATGTAAAAGAATTATAAAGGCCAAATAAGTATTATTAAAATATTAATATAAATGTTTGAGATTTAACATAACAAGTTAATTAAGTCAAAATAAATTTAATTTGTGTAAAAAATAAATATTTAAATTTATATTCTTGAGTCAAAATTATTTAACAAGTTACAAATTTTAATTTATAAATGTATAATAATAAAGATAAGATAATTATAGTAAAAATTAACAATTGAAAAACCTTAACATAAAGTAGTAAAAATTAATGTACAAATTTATAAAAATGGAACAAGTATTGTTAAAATAGTGATGTAAATAGGAGATTTAACGTAACAAATCAAAATAAATATAACTTTTATAAAAATTAAACATTTAAATTTATATTATCGAGTTAAAAGTATTTAAAGGTTTATAAATTTTAATTTATAAATGAATAATAATAAAAAGAAAAATAATTATAATGACAATTAATAATGGAAAAACTTTTTTTAAAAGTAACAATTGAAAAGCTTTAATCTAAAGCTGAAAGAATTAATATAAAAAATTATAAAGATGGAACAAATATCATTAAAATATTAACGTAATGTGTTAAATTTAACATAACATGTCAATTAAATAAAAATAAATATAATTTTTGTAAAAATTAAATATTTAAATTTATATTATTGGGCTAAAAGTATATAACAATTTATAAATTTTAATTTATAAAGGAATAATAATAAAGTTAAAAATAATTATAATAAAAATTAATAATTGAAAAGCTTTGATTAAACCAGGATTAAAGTAAAAAATTATAAAGGTGAAATAAACATTGTTAAAATATTAACTTAAATGTTTGACATTTAACGAAAAAAATCAATTAAGTCAAAATAAATATATTTTTTGTGAAAATCTAATATTTAAATTTATATTATTGAGTTAAAAGTATTAAATGATTTACAGATTTTAATTTATAAATAAATTATAAAAATAAAAATAATTATCGTAAAAATTAAAAACTGAAAAATCCTATAAGAATTAACTTAAAAAATTATAAAAGTGGAAGAAGTATTATTAAAGTATTGATGTAAATTTGTCAGATTTAAACTAATAAATAAGTTAAGTCAAAATAAATATATTTTTTGTGAATATTAAATATTTATAGTTATATTATAAAGTTAAAAGTTTTGAATAGTTTACAATATTTAATATATAAATGCATAATAATAAATATAAAAATAATTATAATGATAATTAATAATTAAAAAAATTTGATTGTAAATTTATAAAAATTATTGTAAAAAATTATAAAAGTAATTAAAAAACATCATTCAACTATTAATGTAAATGTAAGAGTTACGGTAAAGGTCAAGTTTGATGAAATTAAATTAGTTAGTTATAATGTTGGTATTAAAAAGAATAATATTTGTATATTTTAAAATAAAAATAAAATAAATAATCTTAAAATTTATCTATATTGTTAAAATAAAATGAAAAAGTTTAAAAATTAACTATATTATTTAACTCTTAACCTGTTAAATAGGTTTTAATTATTTTTTTAAATTACATTAATTGATCTTCAAATAAGGGTAGGCTTACGGCAAGATTAGACTTGTAGCGCTCAGCAAGTGTTACAAAGTCATAAACCCTTTGCCTGTCTCTCTTCATTTCTAAAACCCTAACCTCCTTCCCTTCTCCCGAACTCGTATCTTTACTGTTATACAGAAACAAGTGTTTAGAGAAAATGATGAACACCGTCTTAAAGCGTACAGCTTCCTTAGCCTCCAGGCGGATCCTCACGGCGTCCGCTCAAACTCTTCTTCACCACTTCCACTCAACAGCAGCAGCAGCAGCAGCAGCCAGCACCAGAAATTCTGAGACTCTTTCCATTAACCGATTCAAACCCTTTTCCAGCTTTCCTGGGCCCACCGCGAGGAACTTCCACGCCAAGTCAGGGCCGTTGAATTTCAGGGCATCGCCGAGCTGGCAGGCGGAGTATGCCGTCGAGGATTATGAGGATGATAAGGGAGGTGATGGGCTTGACATCTCTAACCTAGGGATTGCTCCGGAGATTGTTTCTGCTTTGAAAAATAAGGGTATTACCAAATTATTTCCTATCCAGGTAAAAAGAAGAAAATATTATTACTTTGTTTTAGCTTTTAATGAAAATTAAAAAAATAAAAGAAAAAGAAAGAATTTCTTCTGATGGGGTTTTTGTTCTTTCTTGCTTTTTCACTATAGAGAGCGGTGTTGGAACCGGCAATGCAAGGAAGGGATATGATTGGACGGGCTAAGACAGGGACAGGCAAAACACTTGCCTTTGGGATGCCTATCATGGACAAAATCATTCGATACAATGCTCAACATGGGTTTGTCCTCTTTTTCTTTTCTTTCTACTCTTAAGGTTGCTGTTACTTTTGCTAGTTGCTTTCTTTATTTTCGTAAGGAAAAGAGAAAAAAAAGTGCTTTTGGTTACAAAAGCTTTTTGCACAGCGAATTTCATAGTTTTGATTTTATTTATGAATAAATGAATTATGTTTGAATTTGTTCTACGTTTTAGCCATTTACTCATTTTTAATTAAATTGTAATATATGATATAAATTATCTTTTTAATATCAATTTCTAGCTTTCAGCAACTATTGAGGAAGCAGAGAGTAAATAGCAAGCCAACAACCAAACAGACTTATTGGTTTTTCTTTTAATTCTTTTACCCATATGGAAGATTGATTTTGGACAATTTTTGTTCTCAAATTAATTATACATGTCATTGCAGACGTGGTAGAAACCCCTTGTGCTTGGTTTTGGCACCAACAAGAGAACTTGCTAAACAAGTTGAGAAGGAATTTCACGAGTCTGCCCCTAACTTGGATACAATATGTGTTTATGGGGGTACACCCATTTCTCGCCAAATGAGGCAACTTGACTTTGGTGTTGATATAGCTGTTGGTACACCTGGCCGCATTATTGATCTGCTCAAGAGAGGTGCTCTTAATTTAAGTGAGGTCCAATTTCTTGTTCTTGATGAAGCTGATCAGATGCTTCATGTTGGATTTGTTGAGGAAGTTGAAACCATACTGGAGAGGTTGCCTGAGAATCGTCAAAGCATGATGTTTTCAGCTACAATGCCTAATTGGATCAAAAGACTTACCCAGAAGCACTTAAAAAATCCATTAACAATTGATCTGGTTGGTGTGCATATCTACTTTTCACCAATCTCCTATGTTCACGGTTATTATTTCTTGCTTCGAGTTTCACCCCCTCTATTTGTTTGCAGCATACCTTTTCCTATTATATGGATGCCTTTGGTGTGCTGTTTATATATGGAAATATAGGGATCTAAAATTTTCAATGTGTATTGTAGCATGTTGAAAGTTGTGAAGTCATAATTTATGTACCGCTGCTGAAATTTTGGTTATTATCAAAATTATTTTAACATATAATTAAGGATGAATTCTGTTTTTATCTCTCTTTTTCTTGAATAATGGAGATAAGCTTTGGTAGAGGAAAAAATACATACACATAGCACCACTTATTTCTTGTGGCTTATGTGCCCCTGCAGGTTGGTGAGTCTGATCAGAAGTTGGCAGAAGGAATTTCCTTGTATTCAATTGCAGCAGATATGCATGGAAAAGCATCAATCCTTGGTCCTCTAATAACAGTATGAATCATGACATCAGGGTTTTTATTTTCCTGCTTGGCAGATTATCTTTTTTGGTTTTCTTTTCTTTTTTTTAAATTCCAGTTTTCGACCAATCTCAAACACATTATAGTTTTTACTCAATTATTATTGCTTCTTCTCTCATCATAGAATCCACTTGTTAGGAACATGCAAAAGGAGGAAAGTGTATTGTTTTCACTCAAACAAAGCGTGATGCTGATCGGCTGGCATATGCCATGGCAAGGAACTTTAGATGTGAGGCTTTGCATGGTGATATCTCACAAAGTCAGAGGGAGAGAACTCTCTCAGGCTTCCGAGATGGGCATTTTAATATTTTAGTTGCAACTGATGTTGCTGCTCGTGGCCTTGATATACCTAGTGTTGATCTGGTGAGTTTCACATATCATTCTCCTTCATTGCTTTTAGCCATTTTTTAGATGGTTTTGCTAGAAACTATTGTTCTTACAGTTAATTTGAGATGATAATTTAATATTGATGCCAGATGTGTGTCTGGCTTGTTGTTTTGTTAGTAATGGTACCACTTTCAGGTTAATCTACTTCTTATGGGTCTGTACAATTTGACATCCTAGAAGAATTTATCTGCTCTAAACTATGCATGATGCATGGATTTTCTTTTAATCTTATGGTTTATTGTGATTGATTTCAATTTTCTGCCCTTTTTGGTTTGCAATTGCTTCTTAGCCTATTACTGGGTTGGGTACTTGGTGATGCAATATTTGTTTCATAAAAAATTAGTATTTCAAGAGAAAAAAAAGAGAGGAATTAATATTATTGTGTTTAGCCTTGCTTAATGCTTAGGGACCATCGTTTGTGTAAAATGGAAAAAAGTCTTGGGCTTATGTAAAAAATAAGTTTGGGCTGAAGTCTTTGGAGTGGCTAGTTTGGATTAGAGTATATATGTTAACATTGTTTTACGCTTACCCTCAAGGATCCTACTTCTTTGGGATTGATATTCAGTTAAAGACTATTTGTTGGGGTGGCCATTTTTAGAGTATTGGGCCTTGATTCTTAATTGTTAAAATTAATGTAAATTCTGCAGACATGCTATAGAAAAGTCTATATGTTGAAATAGGAAGTTATGAAGGAATGCAGACTGCTAATTACTAGTGATGAATTTTCTCACTATTATTTTTTTTGGAATCCATGACACTTCCTAGATTGTAAGTGTTCGTAGATTCTAGCACTATTTTTATGTAAGGCTTCTGCATGCATTAGTATTGTTGATTCTGAAATTGCAATAAATTGTTACTTTGCTTCCCCTTTTGTTTGCTTCAGTTCGTGCTTGGCTGAAGTTGTAAATAATTAGCATGTGAGGCGATATTCTCTCATAAGCTTATAGTGTTTGATATTTGATGCGTTCAATAATTTTCTATAGTCTGGGCTCCTTTTAAAGCTGCCAACTTTTTCTCCTTATTATACTTTTAAATGTTTTCTAATTAATCTTATATTCTTAATAGGTAATACATTATGAGCTTCCAAACACATCTGAAACTTTTGTTCATCGAACTGGCCGAACTGGTCGTGCTGGAAGGAAAGGAAGTGCAATTCTTATTTACACTCGAGAGCAGAGTAGGGCTGTTAGGGTTATTGAGCGAGAAGTAGGATGCAGATTTTCTGAGGTTATATCCTATATCCCTCTTGATCTTCCTTTTTGTACTCCTTTTTCGTTTTCCTTTTTTTTTTCTTTTGGGGGATTAAAACCATGTTTTATTAATATTTCTGCAACGTTGATATATCCATATTTTGGGGACCTTGAACATTAGGAAAGTCAAAAAACTTTTAAAAGCCTATGCCAAAGTGAAGTATTTGAAGTGGGGCAAAAGTCAAAGAGTTTAAGTTTGAGACATTTTTAGCCTTTTGGAAGTGGAGCTAGCTAGAACTTTGAAGCTATGTCAGCCTTTTGTCTTCTTACGTAATCAAAACCGGTTTTTATATATTTATTTTGTCAGTTTTGACTTGTTCACGGTTAATAATATCTTCTAAACCGAAGACCTCACTTTTCCGGTTGAACTGGCCAGTTTGATTGATTTTAAAGCACTTCTCTTTTAATTTTGCCCTAAATTTTCGGTCTCAAGTAGTTAAGCTTCAATTAATGCTTTACACTATCAATTTTTCATTCAAATCTCAAATTCCAAAGTAATTAAAGCATGGAAGGTGTGAGATTTTCAGCCTTTATTTCTTGGGAAAGAGACAAGAACTACTATAACTCACAAAAACATCTAATTGTATATAAACTACTGATTTGTAAGAAACCTCTAGCATGAGAGAGTTTTTGATTCAATCTTTACTCCTTAAATCATTAAGCCCATGTTAAGAATAAAATAAAGATTACAAAAGAAAAAAAGTTTGCTTGTGACAATTATTATTAACTAACAAATTATTCTAAAAAGAGAAGTCTAACATAAGATATTGTGAGTTTTATAAATTAAGGACCTCTTTTTAAGAGGAAGCATTCTTGGAGCAATCCCAACATGGAAGACTCTCAAAACTCACATTAATATTTACTATAAATTGTTTTGGATTTGAGACTGTATAGTTACAGAATTTTTTTTCGAAAACAATCATAAGATTTAACTTAACTTTATGCATCATCTAATATACTAGAGGGAATGATCAAAAGGTTGACAATTATTTTGTGGGGAGCGGTGATAATGTTTGACTCTGTTCTTAGTCTGGCACTCGAGCCTCTTGCCACTGACATTTATGTCGTTTTGAAATGAATCACTCTATGACTGTAAATTAATGATTAGAGATGAATTGTTGCTTGGGTCTAGTGGAAATGCCAGTTCCCATGTTACAGGGACAAGATATCTTGTTGTTCAGCAGTATACTATTAGTATCTGTTCTATTCTTGCTGAGTCGCATATGCCTCTATTTAAGTTGAAGTATACTGGTTTAAAAGTTGTAAATGATGTCAATTGTAGCCATATTCATAGATGGATATGTATACAAATAATCAAATTCCCATGATTTTGGCTGTAGTGCTCATGAGCATCATAGGTGGAAAAATTTACATAAGTTTAACATTAATTACTATGTTACTGTATATTTTCGTAGATTAAACTTATAGACTGATCACTTGTTAATTTGTTGTAGCTTCCTAAGATTGAGGTTGAGGGCGGGAGCACTGACACGTTCAATGAGATGGGTGCTGGTAGTCGCTTTGGGTCATTTGGAGGTACGCGAGATCGTAGATATGGTGATATGGGTTTTGGTCGTTCTGGTAGGCAAGAGGAATATGGATTTGGCCGTCTTGGAGGCAATAGGAGTCCTGGATTTGGTCGTAGTGGTGGTCAGTTTGCTGGTGAGATGGGGAGCTATGGAGGTTCTAGCTCTAGTCGCTTTGGTTCTAATAACCGGTCTGGAAACTTTAGTGGTCCTGCATTCAGCCGTCCAGGTGGATTTGGGGAGTTTGGCAAAGCAGATCGTTCTAGCAGCTTTGGTAGCTTTGGTCCTAGACGTACTAGTGGATTTGGAGATTTTGGTTCAAGAAATACAGGTGGATTTGATGACAATCGTTCAGGCCAAAGCAGTGGGAGCTATGGTAACAATGATCAGAGCACTGGAAGAAGAACCTTTTAAATTCTTTTGAGGTAAGTGTGACATAGGTGAACACACATAGGAACTCCCTCTCTGTTCTTGCTATCTCTTGCACCTTTTGCTTTTAATTCGATATGAACTTCTATTAACTCATAAATCATGAATTACATACATCTTTGCAAAATTGCCTGATGCCACCTAATTTTCTATGTTTTCTTAACGCTAATCATCTGTCCTTAGGTTTGTGTTCATTGGTTTTCTCTGGTAAAACCTTCAAAGTTATAGTGGATTACATTTAGTGAGTGTATGATCACTAGAAATATAATTTTTTTTTTCTTTTCTGTTCTTGGTTTCTTGTCTTGTAGAAGTGGAAAACTGCTGCTGCATAGAATGTTAAGTTAATGGGCTAGTGTATTCAACTGAGTATATTTGTTTTGGATTTTCTTGGATCCGAAAGGGAAAGTGTAATGGGAATCGAGTAATACTTTTAGATGTATCTACTCACTTGAGCAGCAATGGTTATTCTTCATTTCCTTAAATATTCCTTTTGTTTTGGTCAATCATATAGAAGTTTTGGAGATATCATGTTGTAATCTTTTGGAGAGTTTCGATAAACTGGGTTCAACAGTGCTCATCCAAACTTGTAGCTCGTGGAAGAGCTTGTGATGAATACACATTAAATGAATATTCCTAGCTGATAATATTGAAATAACTAAGTCTTTGTTTGGTCTGTTAAAAACATTTTTTTGGAAGAGAAATATCTTCCATTGTTTGGACAACGCTATATAAAGCATTTTCATGTGTTTGGCATCAAAAGGAAATACTCAACTTTTTCTTTTCTGTTTAATTTAGCAAGAGACTGCACCAAAACCTCCCACTCTGCTTTGCCTCTTTCTAACTTGTGGTTGGCTGCTCCCCTCTCTCCTTCACTTCTAGTTGAAGTCCACCTCTGCTCAAGGCTCACCAACTCTCATTCTGTTATTTTTCTGTTTTCTCTCCTTTGGCTCTCTCTCTCTCTCTCTCTCTCTCTCTCTCTCTCTTGGGTAATGTGTTCTCTTTCTTTGAGTGTGGTTGTTGGAGGAAGATGGTTGGCGCCAGTGGCAGAAGGTGGTGAGCTTCAGTGACAGGTAGAGTTAGTGATGTAAAAGAAAGGTGCCATGGGGAAGAGGGGAAGGTCTGAGACCAGTGTCCTAAAACAATGAATTTTTCTTGTTTTTTGCACTTTAGAGAGGGGCGTGGGACCAGAAGTTGTTTTCTGCTCTCTTATTTTAAATTGGCCTTTTTTTTGGGAACATTCCAAAAGCCAAGCTTTGGAAAATGCAGAAAATGACTACCCAAAAGTAATTTTCATGAATGGAGCTTATAAATTTTGGATGTTGTAGTTTGGCTTTTTGAGGCTCTATCTTCATTTTCCTTTATCGCATTATTTTGATGACAAAATAAGCATTCTGTGCATAAACATGATTTTTTATTGGTGTTATGTCTATTTGATAATTTAAGTTCACCGATACATGCTAGGCTGCTAACAGGTGCTTAGTTTATCCCCTTGCCCATCGGCTAGGATGTTATCAACAGGCTTTTGTGGCCTATGATAGCTTTGGTTTTCATGTGCATTTATTTTGGAATGGCAGGAAGAAGGCGCCATTCCAGTGAGAAACAGATACTGAGAAACAAGGATTCTTTGGGTACGTGAAGTTTATTGGAAGGGAAGAGAGAAAGAGGGAGAATCCCCACTCCCCCTTCTTCTCCCCTCTCCCATTAGGGCATAACTCAACTAATATTTGCTAGTTATTCGCATGGGAATGTTTCAGATGCTGGCTGTTGATATTCAAATTAATTACCTGTCCGATCATGTATTTGATTAGGGTTTCATTATATTATTCATTCTGGGAAAGTGGCCCCATCCATTGTCTTCTTTTTCCCAATCCATTCCGACTGGTCGTGTTGTGCCTTACCTCTTAAAACTAACAGAGATTTGATAATTATGATGTTTCAGTGCAGAAAACCTCATTTCTATCCACATTACAAAGTATGACTTTTACACTTGTATAAATTGAAATAATATATGTGATGTAATGCAAGGATATGGATTCCTTATCAAAGTGCTGGAAGTTGTGACTTGATTAGACTGAAACTACCTCAAAGAACAGACGCATGTTAATATAGTTTTGCTCCATTAAGCTTTTTGGACCAGTTGTTCATAGTTTTCTATCAAGATGCTCGGCCCCTGCCTCTCGAATCTTCATCTTTTTTTCTCCACAAAATTCTTTGCTTTCGATCCTGGTAATTGCTAAGTTATGCCCCTTGACACAAAGGTGTACATCTTTCCTATCTAATTTTGAGCTTTAACATTATAGAGGTAAGAGCATCTTTTGCCATGATAAGATGGGCTGAACTCAACTTTACCCATCCGTTCATGAGGTCTAATTTGTTGGATCATACAGCATACAACTCGAGGAAATGTCAAAAATAATGCGTCTTCTAACACCGAAGTGGTTCTCAAGTCTCCACATCTGATTAAGGTACAAGCTCGAGGACCTATACTCGCAGTGGGATAAACATTTTTGTCATTAATTCTCATTGTATAATGCCAGAATGTAAACAGGCAAAGTTAGTCAAAATATCTTACCTTAAAGGAAAAACAAAATTTTAAGACATCTTTGCAGACTAAAGAGGTTTAACATAATGGTTTGTTACTGCCTTGAATTACCAGTGGGTCTAACATTGTGACTGTCAATTGACTGATGTTGGTCTCACGGTTGCCTTTGCTGGTTACTGTCCTGTTGGTTTTCTGGCTGTTGTACTCGCTGCTGCCGGGTTCCATTTATACGCTGTTGGGGAGATTGTGTATGTCCTCTTCTTCTCCATCTAAGGTATTCCACCAGAAGAGAATTTGTACTAATTGCAATACCAAACCCAGTGAATGACGAAAGGAGGACAGAAAGAATTGCGTTCACATCAAGCTGCAAGTTTAAGGAAGAATATTTAGGAGCTTAACTCCAATTCCCACCCTTGGAACAAATGTTGCTGGTGTGAGCGAAAACAAAATACACAGTTGCTGAAGACATTTGTTCTACTTACGACTGTATAGAAGATGTGAGCGAACAGGATAACCATTGCAAACTGGAAGGAAGAATAGGCCCATATGTAACTCCTGCTCACTGCCATCATCAGAGACTGAAAGTCACGAGAACTAATGAAACAATATCAAGCTGCCATCAAATATGAGAAATAACCCAAAGAAAAAAAATTAAAATAAAAAACGAAAAATTTAGTAGATACGGTCTAACACTAGCACTATGTTTGTTAGGAAGGAAGGAAAAAGATGAGGAAAGAAAAAATGAAAGGGTCTTTTGGTATTGTATGAAAGATGAAAAATAGTTGAAAGGATTAGATTTGGAAGGATGGGGAATGTGCAAATCCATCCATTTCCTTTCCCTCTTAACAAACGAAGAAAAGGAAAGAAAGAAACACTATTTTCCTCCCTTCCTCTTTCCCTCCTACCAAACATAGTGTATGTATTCTAGTTTTTTTTTTTTTTTTCTTCTGAAAGTTGTGTATGTATTCCAGTTGTTCCATAAGAATGATAGCCTCCTCGCCAAGAAGGAAGAAAAACAAAATCTTTCCAGCTCCTTTGTCTCCTATTTCCTATGTGCAGTCACTTGAGCTTTTGACATATTTCATGGCTAATTCTTGCTCTTATGGTTCTGCAGATACGGACAAAACAGCTCTAGCAACAGAAGGCAAATGAACAGATGGCAGAAACTACAGGAAGCTCATGGGAAATAAAAAATTGCAAAATTGGAGTTTTTTCAAGATTTCTTGTAGTTTTATTTTCAATTTAACAAGGGTCAATTCATGTCTATATAACAAATAATTCCGCTGACTAGTTTTATATTTTTGTTGGGTTTCTGAGGAAAGCTAAATGGAAATAGATATATTTGAAATTCAGCAGATATCTTTTATTTTTTCTCTTTTTTGTAATGTAGATATTTCTTAACTGTGACAAAAAATGCTAGTTCATTGGATATGCAGAATGATTGTAGGTTTATGTAGAATTCCTAGTTTTATCAAATAAAAATAATCAATATATCTCAGAAAAGGAGAAAATATTTTCTTCCTGAGAAGGTTTCGAGTCATTAAAGTCTGTATATGGAATTTTAAATATTTTAGGACTATGCATGCTAGTCAAAGTCTCTAAATTTCTTCTCTAGTTAGGAGTTTACTTCCTAGTGGAGTAAGGTGCTACCATGCGCCTAGAAAAAACTGTCAAAATTGACAATGACAAATAGTGAGGTGATTTGCTTGCTGTCAAGGAGTGTTTGCCTTTTTGTTTTTGGTACAAGAGGAAGCACATCACCTTAAAGCTAGGATCTCTATCCATATCCCAGCCCACCCTACCATTTGAGCTAAGCCAAAGTGGTAGCGTTTGCCATCTTTGTACATTTAGGAAATTTTACATCAGATAACCTATGTTTCTTCTTCCCTTGATATGTTATCATCTCTATTTTTTTTTTCTCCTGCACACAGTTCAGAATTCAGATTGCTATCTGACATTTTTTCTTCACCATTATCTACCAGAACCTGAGTCACCTTTTTCATTTTTGTTATTTCTCAGCATCCAGGCCATTCTTCTGCCTATTCCAATGAAAATCAGAAATCTGAATACAGATGTCACTCTTCCGCCTTTATCCCATGTATTGTATCACAGTTTGTGAACTAACTATCCACCGTCAGAAGAGCTACCTATCCAACATTCTGATGTTATGCAGTTCAAATTTTCAACTTTGACATCCTTAACGAGTTGTTAAATTAGTCATTGGACCTAGAGTTTATGCATACATTATGTGGCTTAGAAGGGAAATCTTCCCTTCTTCAATCATATAAAGTAACTGTTTGATTTATTTATAGCAAGCTTATTGCATTCTTATTCCTGATGAACTTGTGCTAAAAAGCGCATTGACTATTTACAGTAAAATTTGAGATTGACAATGGTATGACTCACTTCTGTATGCAGCATTAAGTTGACTAGTTCAGAGTTATCCAATAATAATAATAATAATGATAAAAAAAAAAGTTCACTAGTTCAGACAAATTATATTAACAAAGCTAGGGATCTTATGGGGGTAACAAAAATAGATAAAAAAAAAAAAAACTGCATGTCCATAAATGACATGCAAAAGGCGAAAGCTTTAAGCAACATTTGATCTCTATTTTCAAACTTTCATTTGTATCAATATCCAGCATGTTATTTGGGAACTGGAAACAAATTGGCGAAAGTTAATGAAGCACAGTCAGTTGGACTACCTATTTGTAACACCAGTTTTTTTAGTAGGAACTAGGTATTATGCAACCAGGAACACAGAGGTAATAAGAAAGCACTGCTATAAAATTAAGTTTTTGTTCCCAATTTAAATGCCCTTAGTGTTTTGTCAATCAATAAATGATATACTCACCCATTGTTGAAGCAATTGTAGAGGAAAGAAGACCTAAAGCACAGGAAAATGGTAATGAGATGGCTAGAGCACGCGGACCCAAGTTAGACACCTGTGTAGATTGAAAAATTGTGAAATCTTTAAATCAACTTGTACTGTAAAAGAAAATTGTTGAAAACTAATATGTTAGAATGGAAGAAAATGCTCAAAATATGCACATATAAAAGCTTACAAAATGAAGCATGCACATTGAGATTTCTTGCAGTAGCCTTCGGAAATCAAAGTTTATAGAACCTATAAAATGAAGCATGCATGTTGAGACTTCTTCAGTAGCCTTTCAAATCAAAGTCTATAGCCTCAAAAAAATAGTTTCATATGAAAGACTGACTTATGGAAGCAACAAGAAACATTATTATGCTTCAAATAATATTTTATTTGGTGGAAAGTAACTAGGGGCAAACTTTGGTGGCAAAGAACCAAACTCTGTTATTGGAAAAGGAAACAAGACAGAAGAAAGAATTCTAGCGAGATACATAGTGATAATTGAGGTTAAAATTACCTTGGGCAATAACAGCATTATTATTAAGAAAGTTCTAGCATCTAAAGCAGATCTTTGACCAGTTATTTAGGTGTTATTAGTCAAAGGTTTATAGAAAGGAAAATGTCATATTTGGCTCCCATAGTTTAGGAAAATGTCTAATGTGATACATATAATAAAATGTTCAATATGTTGCCTGAACTTTCATGCCGTGTATTAGTCCAATAGCTAGCACCGTTAACCCAATTTGCTTATGTGTCATGACCAATAAGAATATGCCATGTGTATGCCACGTGTGAAATAAAAATTATCAATCTTTTTTTTGAATTTCCACATGGATGACACATAGCAAGCTTCCATTGGTAAGTGAAAAAGATACATATATTTTTTTAAAAAATTTCATGACATTATCATTCTCTTTAAAAAAATTCAAAAAATAATTCATTTTAAAAAAATTCAACTATTTTCCCTTTCACTTTCTTTTTTTTCTTATATTTTACTTTTCTATTTTTTTTTTCATTTTCGTCCTGTCATTTTTGTAAAGTTTTGAAAATTCAAAATTACAAAGAAAATTAACTTTTCTTTTTCTTCACAAATTACTAACAAATTCACTTTAATTATTCTATTAAGTACTTGTTTGGCCTGGTTTTTTTTTTTTTTCAGCTTATCTACTTCTTAAAAGTATGAGCCAAGTCAAACAAGATTTGAAAAGCTCTTAAAAAAAATTAAGTAGCTTTTTTTTAAAGAACAAAATTAAAAAAAAAAAGCTTAAAAAAAACTCCAGATATGAGCTTTTTTTTCTCTTCTTTTAAAAACATGCCAATTTTTCAAGAAATACTCCTCTCTCTTAATCGATCTCCCTCTCTTCTCCATCCCTCTGCAAATCACCCTTCTCCAACGCAAATCACGATCTCCTTCTCCTCTACCTCTATCTCTACAAAGACTATTAGAAAAAAAAAAAACAGAAAGACCTAACAATAGAATAGTAAAATTTGCGAGTTTTTGTTCTTACAAAAATTAAGAGAAAAAAAACCCAAAATTCAAAGTTGCATTCAAGTGTTATTTAAATGTTTTCTCTCTTCTTCACCAAAAAAGATTTTAATGTCAAATTCATCATTTACTCTTTTCTCTTCTTTCTTGGGAATTGAAGCATGGTCTGATTGTTTGCTACATCAATAAAAATCTAATACTATTACTACTTTACAAACTTTGAATGTTGTTCTATTTCTGTATAGATTTTTTTGATTTTAACATCTACAATCATATATAAGTTCAAAGCAGACTTATTCCGCTTAGGTGATTGAAGATGACATGAATACCCTTTATGGTAATTTTAACAAAAATTAGAACTTATATAATTTATTCTACCAAAGCGCTTAACAAAACGTTTCAGCTTAATTTTAAAAGCTATTATTATTCATAAGAGCTTCATAATAGCTTTTAAGCTAAAAAAAAGCTAGGCCAAACAAACTCTAAATCCCAATCTTTGAAATTTCTTAACATGAACACAGAATTCCACACAAAGAGATAGAACCCAAATTTTCTTTCAAATTCAGATTTTCTTACACTTTCTCTCACTTTCTCACTAACCAAAAAAATTTTAACACCAAAATACTTTAATTTATTATGACTTTCACCCTTTTAAAAACCCATTTTAGTGAACCGAAGCAACCAAAACCTTCCCTAAAGATTGAACCATAGCTAATCTTGATTGATTATCCACTCCTCAACAAAACCCTCCATCTCTGATTTTTCTAAACTGCACTCCAGTTGGCTAATCATCATCATTGTCATCACCATCCTCACTTATCCCCTTCAAGAGCAATTCCAACCTGATCCTAATAAACTTCAAATTCCCAAAACCCATCTTACAATGTCAAATTAATTCAATTTGGACAAAAAACAGCCTAAAAAATCATTAATTAGTTGGTCCATCATATGTGCAAAACTCTTTTTAACACCTCACACTTGCAAAATTCAAAGCCCATTGATCTATCTCTGCCATTCTTTTTGTTGCTTTCTTTTTGTTATGTGAATGGTATTGGAGAATCTGAAGGGTTATGAGAGGTGAGATAGATAGATGGGTGAAGGAGAGTCCAGCTAAGAGGGGAAGGTGGCTGTTTGTGTCGACAAGCCAAGGGAAAGGGAGATCAAAAAGGAGTGAGACGATGAGAATGAGAAAGTAAGAGGCCAATAGAGAAATGAGGGAAGAAGGACAGGGAGGAATGGACAGTGGAGTACCTGCTGCCAGATCAAGTCTTTGGCTGTTAAATCAATGGTGGGTATGGCAGGCAGAGGGGAGTAAGAACCACATTACTTGAACTCGGAGGTGAGTGTTTCATACAAGTATGCGTCCAAAGTGGGTACATTTAATTTTTTCTAAGTTTTTTCATATATTTGGAAAGTTGGACCTCCAGACACATATTCATCAGATATGTATCGAACACAGATACTTTAAGGAAAATAAATGGTTGAAGAAGAACGGAAAGATTGAAAGAAAATAAACTGGGAAAAAGAATTTTAAAAAAATAGGACTTTTTTTTTTTGGTAGTTGACTTATTTTTTAATTAAAAAGGTAATGTTGTAAAAAATCTACATTTTTTTAACCTTCCAATGGAGGCTTGCCACATGTTCCCATGTGGAAAATTAAAAAAATCAATAATTTTCATTTTCACACATGGCATACTCCTATTGGTCAAATGCTACATAAGCAAATTGGGTTTATGATCTTAGCTGTTGGACTAACTTAAAACATAGAATGAAAGTTCGGGTACCACATTGAACATTTTATTAGTACAGGTACCATATTAGACATTTTCCTAATCTATAGGGGCCAAATGTGACATTATCTCAACCACAGAAAGACATAGTGATATTCTTCCCCATGTAGGAGCATTAAGGGTTCATGTGCATATAAAATACTACCAACACATACATTGAGAGAGCAATAAATTTAGTAAACAGTGCAGGCAATCAGCACTATTAAGCCGACTTTGATTCTATTGAAAGCAACAACAGCTTTTGCTAGCTGTGAAACATACTTGGTTTATACTACAACTAGATGCCCATGCAGGAAAATAGTAATAAGCATGTGATTTAATGGCTTCCATCAAAAGAGAAACCAAAATATGAAAGGACTGCAATCAAATGGCACAGAATATATAAGTAAAAGATGCTTACAAGAAGTTGTTCCAGAAAACAGAAGTAAGCCAGTATGCTAACCATGACCAGAACTGGTACATCCTGCCAGACCCTATTGATCATGCAACAAGTGGAACACTGATAAAACTTCAAAATTAACTCATGTGTGCAAAAATAGAACACATACATAATACAGATCTAGATTACTCATGATGACCCAAAACTTCTTATAACATTATCTTTTTTTGGTTTTCCCATCTTTACTTTAACATCTCTCCTTAAAATTGAATGATTATCCAACTAAATGAAGGATGCAGTTAACACATTGTAATTGCAAAAAGAAGAAATAAGCTTTTTCACAACATATGTAATTGGCTACATGGACCTTATTAGACCATCATGCAACATTTTGGACCAGATTATGAGTCATCTCACTAAACACAGGGTCCAATTTGATACTTATTCTATGGTCTTCCCCTTCCCTTTTAACATGGGCATCCTCCACAAAATCACATACTTTTGTAACAGCATATGTAAGTCATAAACATAAATGTCCAACTACCCTAAACTCTAGTGTGTCATTAAACCGAAAAAAAACTCCTCCAAAATCTATACTATCTATACTATTATATAAAGTGAGTGGCTGAGTGTGGTGTCATGAATTAAGTGACACCAACTCAGTTGTAAATATTACAAAACAATCTAACAAAATAATAAAAAAACATATAGAAATATGGTTATATATAAGTTATTCGATTTTCTAAATATCAGAAATGGCATCCATTTCTGACTTGATTTTCTCAATTTTTTTTTTCAAGTGCACTTAAAAGGAAAAAAATTCCCGTTTTACTTAGAGAAAAATACTACCTTCCACTTCCTCCCTCTTTCACTCATGTAGTGGATGTCACAAATTCAAGAAAAGAAAACAAGCCTATCCAGAAAATACATACTAAGTTAAGAGGTAAAAGCCCCGACTAAATGAAACATAAAATCACCACAATATCCTTGCTGTCTAAACAAAAGATAAATCTGGAAGAAGGAAATTATCAAGGTTTACAATGAAAAAAGAGTCAAATAACTTATACTTCACACCAATGGAATAAGTAATTATGAAACAATGTTAGCTAAAATGTTGAAAAGGAGAACTTGCCTGTAACGAGCAACCTGAGCCTGTTGTGGCACAGTAGGAGGTCGTCTGGTAACAATCCGTGGATCATTCATTTTTAACAATGTTACTGGCAGATTCTGAACATCTTGCTTGCAGACATCACATGTCTTGTTTCCTTTGATGCTAAACCACTTCACTGCACACTCTTTGTGAGCAAGTGCAAGCTCTCCTTTACAGCTACACTCCATCTTCAGAGTCTCACCTCCTTCGCAAAGCTCAACCAAGCAAATCCTGCATACTGCTTCTTCTTCAGGAATGTCTTCACCTACATCTTCACTAGCTGAGATAATGTCACAAGATTGTAAGTTATATCTATATCTATGGGGACAGTCCTATGACAAAAGTGGTAATCAGAAAGAATAAAACATTGTAGACAAGATGGCCAGAGCCTCGTATGGCCATACGTCACCTTGACTTATTAGGCTGCAAAAACATTAAAATTTAATGACTAACGACGCAAGTCATAGAACAAAGCACCTCAAATGTGATCACCACAAGATCATATTAAGCTTGAATAAAGCTCTGAAGAAATAGTTCATATCAAATCCTTAAACATTTTATCATATGTCAATGGAGTTACTTTTAATCATGTCATAAGCACCAACAAATTTATACAACATCCTTGTGTCAATCCAACCAGATGGCCAACTAACAAGACCTAGGACAATGAAGGCACAAAGAAGGTAAAAAAAAATTATCAGGAATTCTAAGAGAAAACATGGCACAGCTCCCATTGTTGGAATACAATCAATTGAAGTCCATGCCAAAACATTAAATTTGACATAAAGGAAGAATAAAGCCAATTGTAATTAAAATAGCTTGCATACAAGGGGAAACAAAGAGAAAGAAAGAAAAACATAAGTAGCATTTAATATACAAATTGAGGCTACTGACTTGAAATTCCAAGATAAGAAAATTAGCACCTACTGATTTCTGTTGAAGGAACATCATTTGGCAAGGCACCCTCAACTTGCACAGGATGAAATGTTGCTGAAATTACGCGGACCAGACCTCGCCCAGAGTCTGCTCGCCTTAAACTTCTAGGTTTAGCATGAACTGGTACAGATAATGAGCGTGTCATATGCTGTTGAGCTACTGACTTCTGTAGGCAAAAAGCATCCTTTTTAAATAGTATAAAGAAAATTATTTAAAGTTGTAAATGTTTAATGCACGAACTCCTAGTTGCACCTTAAAATGAACATAAAGTATCAACAGATACTGGAACTAAGTTAAGGATGGGACAAAAGAAACTTACAGAAACATGAGATTGAGCATCTATATGTCTTTCTGGTATAGACTTTGGACCTGAATACGCAATTGGTGTAACTGGTAAAGAATGTGCTGCCTTTGTTGAAGGGAACAAAACTTTGTTGAGAGAAAATGACCTTGACGTAGAAGGCTTCTCCAAAGAACCATCAGATGGAGGTGTGTCTGGAACAATTAGAACCATCTTCTCACCTTTTTGGCACAAATTGTTTGCCCTAAAGCTCCTCTGGGGAAGGATACTTCTAACAGAGGATCTGATTTTAGCCGAATGTGGTCTAGGAGGCAGCCCTACTTTAGTAGAACTAGGACTTGGGTCAGAAGGAATATCTACACTCGTAAAATCATAGAAAGAACTTTCCAAAGACCTTAAAGGTATTTGCAAAGAGGAGAGATTCGGCCGTTTAGTCTGATGAGAGGCTTCTATGCTTTTCTCCATTTCAATGCATACCTCAAAACCATCACCACCCTTTCATTAACATCAAAATGTAGAAAGCAACAATGAGTTGGAAAGAAAATAAGAGAAAGCAAAAGCTACAAACACCACTTCAACAAAAGTGCATATGTTATATGGAGCCACACTAACCACACTTGAAGCTTAGGATTGTCCCAACACTTTTAAACTGCTTGTAAAACACATCCAAGAAGCTTAACAAATAGCTATGATAATGACAGGATAATTGATATTCAGCTATCAGTCATAAAAGCAGAATACAAATAAACCTTGATCAGAACGTTGCGCTTGGATGTCATACACCAGACTACAAGTTTTGCGGTTGGTATGTGAGTTATTCTTTAGATTTATTCTTTCAAACATCTACTCTCGAGGACACAACACTGATAACCGTCGCTTCTAAAGGCACATAGAGACTTAAGATTAAGTTCATACAGATAACTACGAACAAGTTGGGTGCTGGGATAAATGGCAAGCTTTCCAAGTAAACTTGTATTCATATATTTTTTTTCTTGATGTAAACGTTAGGATTTAGGAAATTCCGAGCAGGCAACAAGTCAATTTAATTTGAAAAAGATAACCCATAAATTTGTTACTTATTATCCATGCCATTTGTGAATGGTTGGAGATGCCGACCGTGGGACAAAATAACATAACTCTTCAAATTAAAAAGCTCCTTGGGATCATGCCTAATCTAAGAATGTCACAGATGAACTAAGATATGAAATTGTTTAGCCCATTAGAGGCCATGACAAATTTAATCAACATCAACCGACTAACAGAACAAGGAAGCAAAGCAAGTGAGAGCAAAACCCAGCAGAATTTCACTGAGACCAGATCAAACAAAGCTTTACTTCGATTTAGTACTAATAAAAATTGGCTGGATAATGGATTTGTGAAATTCTAGTAAAATCACCTGAGCATGATTCGGAGGATCCGAAGAAGATGCTTCACTGCGTTGATGTTCAGCAACTGAATTCTCCATCACCTCCTCCAACGAAACGAAATAAAATAAAAACTAATAAGCAAAAAAATTTAGTTTGAATTCAATTTTGGAAATACAAAAAAGAAACAGCAATTATGCGAACAAGAACGAGTGCACTGTTTGGGGGCCCCTCAGATAATTTTTTTTTATTTTATAATTTTAAATTTGTTTCCTCCCCCTTTTTCCAGTCGCAAGTTGCTGCCACTCCAAGTCCAACTCGGTCAGTCCTTTTCCACGCTACTGTACTTCGTTTTTTTTTTTCCCCCCCGAAAGCGCGGCTGTACTTCTGAGGATAACAGACCGTGACGTCATCACGTGAAGCCAATTGGATTCTTTTGCGACAAATTACTCTCGAGTGTAGTGGAATGCAAGAAAATTAACCGCCGGATGTTTGACCGAACTTCACAAGTACCGTTTGGTGCAATGCAAGGTACGTGTAATGAAATATTTATTGTGAAGACGAAAATACCCTTTTTGCTATTGATTTTAACACACTAAAGAAATCAAAATTACATTGAGATTAAACATGTACGTCATTTTATAATAAAAAATAAAAAAATATACATAAAATTTTAATAATCATTCTGAACTTTTAATATTTAAATCACGTAATTGTTTCACGCATCTTGTACATAATAGCTAAATTAAACATATATTTAATTAAAATACTATATACATCATATTATAGGAATATGCATCTTATCAAGATTAAAACATCCAAAAGAATTTCACACATTTTTTACATCATTGCTAATGACAAGCATATTTTATTATAATAATATGTATATCTTTTTATAATAATATACAGACAATAAATGTTAAAATATCTATGAAATTATCTTGTATATCATAAATAAGGATAAAATATTTAAATATTTTTAAATTTTGATCAAAACTATATAAAAATCTATTAATTTTTAAAATAGACACTTTATTTTTAAAAATATTTTCGCTAGACACATAAGTCTATTGTTACTTAATTGTTAATATTTTTATTAATTTGATGATATGATAATATTTTTAAAATTATTTATTAATTTTAAAAAATATCATTAAATAAATTATAATTTTTATTTTAAAAAAATTCAGCCACCTGCGGTCAGAGATCGAGCTCCTCAGGGGAGCACAATCAATCGGGCCTCCCTAAGGGAGCACTAGATCCGGTGCTCCCTTGAGAGCTCCAGTGCTCTTTTGGGGAGCCTGATTTAAGGCTTCCTTGGAGAGCCCGATCAAGGCTTATAAGGGAGCACTGATTTAGTGCCCTCCAGAGGAGCGTAGAGTGGAGATGCGTGATCGATCAGTGCAAAGGGACATCGTCTGTCAGCCTGAGAGAAAGAAAACAATGAAAAAAAAAATTCATATTTAACATTAACGTTGAAGACGAAGTGTATATTTTGATAATTAATAGATTTTCGTATAATTTTTATTAAAATTTAAAAATATATGATATTTTACCCTGTAATTAAATGATATGTACATTTTATTATGATATTATATACATCTTATCATAATAACATGTACATAAGTTTATAGTAATTTATATATATATATACAAAATTGTACATAACAATTATATAACATGTATGTTCTACAATAATCATTTAATTATATCAATGTGTACAATACATTATAAAGACTTGTACTTATTTTTCTTGAAGGGTTTTCTCGCTAATTTGATTTATTTTTTACACCCTAAAAAGGTACCCATTAAACTTATTTGTCATAATTTCCCTGGCCTACCCATTATTTTTCTTTGTTCTGCTTCCAATTGTTGGCGAAATTTTAATGTTTTGTTCAATTAATACATAGATTAAAAAAATAGTTATTATTGGTATTTAGTTATCAATTTTTCTTATTTGATTGAGATTGATATGATGAAATCTTCAATTAATCAAGATAAGCCATTTTTTCTTCATTTTTTAAGAATTTTCTAAAGATCAGTTAATATGTACATTTAGTTGATGTTTTTACTATTTGTTTTTTTATTTATTTTTAATTGTTTACATTTTACTTTTGATTTATTTTTCACAAAACATAAACAAATAATCACAATATCAACCAAGAATAAATTTCACAACTGCACTTGGGTACGAGACATCTATGTTATCACTATCTCTGATTTTAGCCTAACTTACCAAACTGTATCCACTATGGATTGGTGAAATGGAGCAAGCAGTAAACATGGGTATACTTCCCTGTTCTGCAATCTATCTTGGAACTGTTCATCAGATCTTCCAAAACTTAAATATACAAGTGAATTCTATTATTGTTTATACTCGGCATCTCTTGGCAAGATAATCACATCCGTTATACACCTCCAGCCCTGGCTGCCCAAGTTGACTTTCGTTAAAGCAGGCACATCTCTTGCTCATCTTTCCCGTCAGAGCAATTTCTAAAGGTCTCTGGACCAACCTTGGGAAGCCATCATCGCACCAAACCTGAACAAGATAATAAGCAGAGATAGAGCAGGGTGACAATTAGTGATGCCTGTGAAATCACAGTGAGGTGTAGTCATCTCTCATGTTTAATCATTTATGTAACATCTCAAAGACCCACTCCTTATTAGCAAATGCCACTATCAAAACTTTTGTTTGAAAGAAAAGAAAAAGAAATTAAACAAATTTACAGTTACTCATTAGGGGACGGAATAAGGAGGGCAATAATAATTGCATCAAAAAAAAAAAAATCTGAATATGAGGACATATAACACCTCAAGTATTTGGTTCAATTATTGGTGTATGTATTCCTTGCTCAAAAAGGTCATTCGAAATCCCCCTTCCCCCATATATATTAAAAAACAAAAGAGAATATGAAGACATATAAAAGTCTATCATACACATCAAGGTATGTGAATAGATCATCTAGAGTTGTGAAATGAGGCCCCTTACCAGTCTTTATGCTGAAATTTAAAAACTAGGTCAAAGCTTTCTCCCTTGTGTGTGTGTAGGAGCATGAGCAAATGTGCACATAAGTATGCTCTAAACTTTTCTCATTCCATTTCTGGCTGCGCAACAATAGCTTATAATAATGGTACTAATGCCACTGGCCTATCCTCGTACCAAAAGTGATAAGCATCAAGGGTGATTTAGACATTTGTTAGTAGGCTCCATCATCTGCTTACATCTGTCCTATATCTCATCGTAGTTTTAGCTCATTTACTATATTTACGAAACCCAGGAAATCATTACGTGTTTGCAAGGACATGGAAGCCACTGGAGCTTTAGGGGATATTAGCTTGACAGAAGTTAGGAGGTTCTTTTAGCTAAGCTTTGCACTTTACAGATGAAATTCAGCACAAAAATGGCTTTTCTGGAGATAATCTTTTTTTTTTTTTTGTTGGCAGGTAAGAGCAGGGTGCAAATTTCAGCAGTGTTACTTTGCTAAAGTTATATTAGAATATTTCACAGCATATTTTCAAAGCGTGAAAGCGTATACCTCTCCACCATCATCTTGACTCCATCTTGAATTGCAACTGGGTTGTTTAGCTTCCATATTTTTTTGTTTCTCCATAAGTTGTGCTCCTCTAGCAGCCTTTGCTTCTACTCCCTTCAGATATTTTGTGGGATTTCCTTGGCTATCATAGTAGCGACCTACAAGCCTTCCAACAAATCTGCAATAAAAATCAAGAATTAAGCACATTCCAAGGCATTTTGTTATGCTGATGTTGATTGTCAGTATATTCTTCATTTTTAATATTTTAGAAAACAAAAGGCAACCATTAGACCAAAATCACTAACATGGTACAATCGTATATGGAGGGAAAAAGAAAAAAAAGAAAATGAGTCTACACTGAAGTTGTCGAACCAACTAGACTTTTGTCAAAATGGACATAATAAGCTGATTTGCGGAAAGATCAGCACCAAGCAAAATCAAATTGACATAATAATTTCTTGTATCTTCTGAAAATATCAAGATACAATACCATGGTTCAGGTACAGGTAGACATACAGGATAGAGCAAATGAATTTCAGAACTAGACATACTAGGAAACAATAACATGATTCAGTTACTGCTAGAATACTCTGAATTGAAATACTGCGCCCAAAAACCTTAATACAACTCCTTTGACTCTTTTTGGGCAGCATTCACAGTTTACATTGCCCAGAGTCACTCCTAAATTTACACTTTGTTCCCTAAAGCATGCCTCCTTGGTCCTTGCTCTTTATGACCCTAAAAACCACAAAATATTTCATGAACAAATGTACTAATCAAGCATTTCCCCCTCCTCCTCACTGTCACTGTCCTCTCCTACATCGCAGTTCATCTATGATATTATCGAACCTTATGCAAATGACTCACAAAATGTTATTGCAAAACAAATTAATATAACATAGTTCCTAAGATGTTTTATATATTGCTTCTCGTATTGCCAAACATATAGGAAATAAATTCAGTTAAACCTAAAGCCTTTCATTAGATATTGAAAAATGAAGCAGAGAACTCCAGTCTTTTAGTGGTTTTGGCACTCAAACATCCATGGGACACCTGTTTTCTTCCTGATAAGTTTGAAGTAAATTATCAATGTTCTAGAGTCTACGAAGAAATCTGAACCAAAAAAAACAAAAAAGGTCTTCATGTAAAGAATTACTGAACAGTGAGGGAGAAGGACTCACTTGTAGCTTTTGAAGTAGAAGTCCCGCCATCCAACTACACTGTGGACCTACAAACATGAATAACTGAGTGAGAGAAATGAACTTTTAATATTAATAATATGGCATTAGACATGGAATATGTAAAAGAAAAAAAGGGTAAAACCCAAAGTTATTTTTTTTTGTAAATACGTAATTAGTATTATTATTATAAATATGAAAACAAGTAAAAAACTAGCATACTAAACAGTGAAGAAACATGCATTAATATATAAATAAATAAAAAGTGTGACTGCCAGCAAAAAAGCATTTCTAAGAAAAAGAGATAGGATATACCAAGCCCTAAACATCAGACAAAGATGCCTAAAAAAAATTTAAGCACTCTTTTCAATTAAAGTGTAATTTGAGCTAATATGAGGTAAACTTTTCTTTTTTGCTTCTGATTAAAGTTTAAGCTCAACTTTGCTCTTTGAACAGATCAAAGGTAGGCTAAAGGAAAGGTCGCATATATAACAGCATATCCCTGAAAGGGAAGCGCAAATAACATCATTACCTCAGTGCTGGATAAACCTCGCAATGAGTCTGTGAGTCCATCTCCTGTATGAAAAACGAAGAAACAAGAGATAAAATATTAAGAAATCTAACAAAAGGAAAAGAACTATAGTGGCTCTTGGATATGTAATATTTCCTACAAATATATTACTTCCACATACAGAGGCTGACGTTTTGTTAATTTAAGGTACTAAAGGGAGGCACAATGAATGTGCATTCCTTCATTAAGATAGACAGGAGATATCAAAGGCCATCTAAATTTCAGTTTTCAAATGCTCACTGTTGTGTTTGTATTTAACATAATAACCTAAGGTTACACCAAGAAGTGAAGTTCTTTCTATGTGGTAAAATGAAACATTTTTGTCCAGCAAAAAATACTTAACAAGAAATAAAAATAAAAGGTTTATACAACTATAGCATGCACTCAAATGGGCACAATAGCTCATATCCATTGTAGCATTAATAAAGTCATGAATCAGTCCAATTATGGATTCCTTAGAATTTAGTCCTAACTTTTCTTGACATCTTTGTTGTTTGCATCAAGGCTGTTGACTCAAAGGGACTATAATCCTCCCAAATTTTTCATGATCCTAAGTGCAAATGGTGATTAGTACAAGCATTATGAAAACGATCTTCACTATCTTGAAAATCTTCTGAAGGTGGCGATAAAGTTCATCATTGAGGATTTCTCCTGCTCAGTTGAACAATGTCATGTTAGAATGTGAAGCTTACCAACTGGGCAAGCTTGATATGACTTCCTAGCAAGAACATGTGAACACAAACCCCCTCAAATGGGTTTACATTGCATTTCATGGTGAAGCAAGCAATCAAAATAAATGATGCAGTCATTTGACTCAGTCAATGAGAAATCATAATTGGTTCAGAATATCTCATAACTCAGTGTACTAGATCAATTGTCTTCCTTTGCACCATCCTTTGATTCAGTGAGCAGCTTTAAGTCATTTTCTATGAAATATAAAACTCTCAAAGTTATCATCCTGATAAGTAAGAAATAAAATCACAACATTCACCTGTAAAGTTTCCAGAAACAAAAGCACGGGAGGCATCTCTGAATCATCAGGAAGAATACAGCAAAAGAGCTATCAGTTTGCAAGTCCAGAAATATAGTGAAAGCAGATGGAAAAAGATGTAATTGGCCTATGAAGATAGCCCAATAAACTTTAGCCACTGCGAATATATGTCTCAATACTTGAAAATGATTTGGTAACCACATATCAGAAAGTTTGCAACCACAACATCACAAATTATAACAAGTGATAGCAACTAATGTATAAATACAATCAGCAAATAATATGTGCAGACCTGTATCCCGAAAGGATCACACAGTTTAAACCAATTAATTAAATAAGTCAGAATAAAAGGTGTAATTTGCCATCAATGCAAAATATGTCAAGCTTATGTTCCTACTTTAACACAAATTGGCATCAGAACTAGAAGGGGAAGAATGAGGAGAAGGAAAAAGAGAAACAAAGAACTTACTTTCTAGAACGTGTAATGTACATAAGATTCCATCGTGAAACGAAATTAAAGGAAGCAGTAGTCAGGACAGGAAACAGTGCTTTTTTCTTCTTCGATAAACTAAATCTTAATACTCAAAGGCTTATATGGAACCACTCGTACCAAAAACAATTGATCACACATTCAAAAAAGCTTTAATAAACTCTCCACATAAGAACTGGTTAAATAAGGCTTTGATAAAGCTAACCAATTGCATGTAACAAGAAAGCTCCCATGCTACATCAATGCCATTAAAATCCAATATAAATACGAGAAATGTACTATTAGTGATTAAAGGACATAAATCTTTCTGAGAACTAGCAAAGCAAGCTAAAATTTTAACAAAAGCACCAAGCATGTGAATAAATGTAACTTCATTTAAAGAACAATACAGAAACATCCAAGTTAAAAAAGAAAAAGAAAAAGAAAACCTTCCAGCAAAGTGATTGTAACCTCCTCCAGCACCGTAGTGAGATTTTCCTTTTGTTACATCAAACACAGAACTGTCACAAAGTATTTTATCTGGATTAGCATTTATAAACAATATGCAATAATAATTATTATCAATACTATCTAAGCATGAAGAACGAGGCAAAGGGAGTACCCCAAAATTCCTAAGAGTATGGGTAATGATTCATCGGTTCCATTGTAAAATGCCAGTTCTTCAGCAGTGAATAATTTCTGCAAAAGCAGCAGATCAAAACAAGAATTACAAGAAGAAAACATTTCCAGTTTTCACGCACAGAAAGGAAAAAAAAAAAGAAAGGGCAGCCCAAAAGGAGAAAAAAAGGAGGTAAGGGGAGACCTGTCGAGTGTTAAATTTGAGGAGAAAGGCGATGAGGGCCACCAGAACTGCGATTCCAAAGCAAGAGGAGGTTATAAGTTTCTTTGCCGGCATTGCTTTCAGGGCTGAGCTTCGAATTTTTTCAACATCACTGACTCGGTTTCGGTACGCGGGCGGAAGTAAACGGCAGAAAACGATTGTCGTTTACAATCGTTTATGTTCACTTGAGTCCTTTTACTTCAAGTTAGTCAAATTTCAAATTCGGTCCCCTGCTTTAATGAAATGTTCACTTCAGTCCTTCTTCTTGGGTTTGGACTTTGGATACTCAAAATTTCCATATTATAATTTATTTGTTTAATTAAGTCAATTTTGAAAAAAAAAACTATCATTAATATGCTAACATGCCCTCTTTTTTTTAATAAATAAAATATCATCATTTTAATCAATATTTTCAAATTTTATGGACTTCTTCTTTTTATGTTTTGTCTTTATTTGTGCATTTTTTTTTCACATTTTAAAGATGTCTATGGCAAAGGAGGGACTTTAATCTTTGTTGAAATATTTTTGATAATTTTTTGTCTTAAATTGTCATAATTATTATTGATATATATATTTTTTATTTTCAACAATGTTTTTTATTAATTTTCATTGATTTTATTAGTTTTGTAATTATTGAATATATTTTTAAAACTACATAATTTATCAAGTTTAATATAATGTCTTTAATGGTTAGTTTTCTCTCACTTTGTTTTATTATTTTAGAGTCAATCTCATCACTATGTCAATCAAGGCCTAACTTGTTTTTATTACTCTTATTTCTTTTTTTATATTTGTTCTAATGCAACTTTTTATTATTTTTCCAAATACCTTTTCTCGCTTTTATGTCTTCTTCGATTTCCATACATGAATAATAAAGCACAACAATGACATATGTAATCTTTTATTTTCTTAACAATTATTTAGTTTTCACCCACATATGGTGAACTTATCACTAATTAAATATGTGATGGATATAATTAAGTTGGTGTCATGAGTTAAAAAAATTAATTAAATAGATAGAAATATTATAATATTAAAAAAACTAAAATATATATTTAATTTATCATAATAGATAGTGACACGGTATGTTTATATAATCATGTGACGGTCTCACTTTTCATTATGATAAGTTAACATCACGAACATAAAAATGATAAATTTATATTAATTAATAATAATTAATCAATCATTAATTATAAATAGTTTATCTAAAATAGGTTAAATTATGTAATTGGTCCCGATACTTTAAAAAAATGATAGATTTAGTTCCTATATAATAATTTATATAAATCGAGTCATTGTATTTTGTCAATTTGTTAATTTCAGTCATGGACTCTAACACCGTTAAATTTAACTGTTAAGTATGTTGATGTGGCAATTTGACTAAATTGACATAAGACTTAGTGTTGACTTTGTGTTGACATGGCACTTACTGACGTGGTAAAAATGCTTACATGACAAATGCTGACGAGATAAAAATACTTTAACCTTAAATTGAATGAAATTAACAAAAAAATTGAGAACGAACAAACAAGAAAAAAATCCAAGAGGGAGAATCAAGAGAGGGATAGTAGTGTTTGGTTTTGAATGCAGGATTAAAGATAGGGAAAATAATATGTTTTAAGGGTTAATGGGTTTTATTTTTGAAGATTCAACTTATTGTGAATGAATATTTTTCTATTGAAGATTAGTCTGGTAAATAAAAATATTTTGTTCCAATTTCATTTAATTCGTTTCTTTGGGCAAAATATTACATTTTAAGGTTAATAGGTTCTCTTTTTGCAGGAAAAAGATTGAATATTTGAAAGGAGAGGGAGTGAAATAAAGGGGAAAGAATCAAGAGAGGGTCAGATTAAATTTCAACAGGTTAGTCCAAGAAATATGGTGCAATTTGACTTATTCAATATAAAAATTGGTGTTTGTGACCACTTTGGGATCTATTTTGTTTGCCATTGGTATATTTTTATTTAAGGTTTACTATCTTTGGCTCTTGCTTTTGGGCTTTTTTTTTTTTTTTTGACAACTTCTTGTTTTTGGGTTGAAATCCTAATTGTCTATTATTTACTGTTATAAAACTCAATTTGATGCCCAGCAAAGGCAAAACTCAATTTGATGTCAATGCCAATAAAATACAATGACTAATTTTACTGGCAATGCTGCATGATCAAGTTCCCAAAAGCCTTTCAGGCTACCATCTTTCTCGTCGGTTAGCTAGAGAAAAAGAATTTGATGTGAGAAGTTAAGCTGATTCACTCGAGGGATTTCCACTGTAACATTAGATTGTCCCTTTACACTATCCTTGAAAACAGATTAAAGCCATCCACATGCTCCAAAACTAGAACCTTTATGCACTTATCATTTTCCTCCATAACTTACGTTATGTCATATTCACAGTTCTCCAAGTCAGAATATTTAATTTTAGGAGTCTAGTTTCTATACAATGCCCGGACCATTGTTGAATCAAATTAAAAAATAAAACAATAAAATTATGATGGGCAGTAAATTTTATCCATCATCTTATATAGAGTGATAAATTTAAATTTTGTAATGCCTTAAAACCTTTTCAAGATAGGTATCTTTTTTTTTTTGTTAGAAAATCACGCAGGGCCAGCTACTATGTTAAAATTTTATTAATTATGAAATGTAAAGTACAAATGAGGGAGCCCTAAATCGTATCTCCAAGTTACATGAACATAAGAAAGTTTCAGAAAAATACTTTAAAGAGATCCATTTTACGTGTACAAGTAAAACAGATATTCCTACTTTTACATTGAGCCAATATTCTAAACAGAATGTAAAATCGAATAATATTTGTCTTATGCTAGGTGCAAACGTAAGTTAGGTGCAAATGTAAGGTTTTTTTGAAAAGTTTCCATCTCCGTTCCTAAAATAAAACATGTTATAATTCCAACCATATGATGACTCTGAAATTTTTAACTAACTTTACAAGTTAAGAACAAATGCTACCTTTGGAACGAACACCATTGCTTAAATGTGGAAACCTTCCTAGCCATCCAAAATTGATCCGAAAACAGAAGGTGCAAAAGGAAGCATATTTCCCTATCAATCATCTTATAATAGAGTTTAATATTGTTATACAACAAATACTAATAAAGCTTTCAGATCTAATCAACAACAAAAAAGTATCATTTTTTGTTTTCATTATTGATATATTAACTCCCAAATCAAACAAAAGCTTAATATGTTGAAGTAGTTCCCAAAATCTATTTACAATTAGGCAATTAATATAAATCCAAGGACCAAAACTAACCGATTGCCCCAAACACAGTTAATGAAATCATTAGAAGCCCATATTTGATAAATGAATACTCCCTAGCCCACCTTTCAAAAGATGAAGTTGAACTCTGAACCTTAGCAGTGTTAACAGTCTCATTACTAGTTTTTTGGGGCTGATCCATCTTTCCCTCGATGGGTGTCATTAACAAGGGATTTTCATAGCTGCCTTTGGAGTAGGAGTAATTAAATGAGAACAATTTTTACTCAAATAAGGAGAAAATCTCTTTCGTTTAAAAAAACCTAAAAAAAGAAAAAGAGAAGCTTTTTGGGTGCTTTTAAGAAAGAAGTTTTTGAGACATGGAGTTTTTGTGAGAGTGTGGATCCTTTGAATTGTCCTCTAGCTTAGCCAAAATGGCGTCTGCATTACCTGAAGCCCCAGAACACAAATGCAAAGTTGAAAAGAAAGGGGAAAGGCCAAAAGGATAGGCCAGGTAAGCATTTTGTCACATCAGCGTAATCATCCACGTCAACACAAAATTAACTTCACGTCAATTGACAATGTCATATTAATTTAGTTAAATTACCACACCAGCATATTTAATAGTTAAATTTAACAATATTAAAGTTAAATACTAAAATTATCAAATAGATAAAGTATAATGACTTGATTTATATAAATTATTATATATGGATTAAATCTATACTTTTTGTAAAATATAAGGATCAATTACATAAATTAACCTCTAAAATAAAAATATAAAAATTTAATCAAATATATTAAAAATAATTAATATATTTAAATTTTCTTTGGTTGTTTAAGGATTTTTAACGTATGAAGGTTATGTATAATCTAAAATATATACAAAACTACGAACACTGAAAAATTTTATGATTAATGAAAATAGATATTCTTAATCATAATATTTTTAATTGCCATTGTAAATATCTTATATCATAAATTTTATTAAATTGTAAATAAAAACTCTAATTGTATTGAATGACTTTCATTAAAATTATTTTTTATTATAAATATTAATAAAATTTATCTTACCAAGAAATAAGAATTCTAATTGCATTGAACGACTTTTATTAAAAAGTAATTATCTTAATATTGTTAAATAACTTATAATGTAATTATTATAAAATGTAAATTATTTATGTTTCAAATTTTACAATTTAAAATACTTATATCTATATATAATTATATTTAAAAATAAATAAATAAAAAATAATACTCATGTAAAGCAAGTGTACTAATATAAATAATAATAATAATAATATAAAATAGATACACCAGCAAGTTTTGATAATGTTGACGTGTGAAAAGAAACAAGAGAAAGAGACCGGTTATTACCAGAGTGTAGAAGGAAGAATAATAGAAAAAAGAGCCAGGTGGCTGGTGCCGTCGGTGTTGACTGCAAACGGAAATCCATCTCATCTCCAATCGAACATATCAAAGCTGCTACCAGAAACGGCGAACAGAAAACCCCTCTCCTTCACAATCTCCTGATCAGGTACATGCCTTTTCCTATTCCTATATTTCTTCTATTTGAATTCTTATTGCTACGAACGAGACCTTACTCTTACTTCATTGATCTTTAACAACAAATTCAATTTCCCTCGTTCCTGAATTGATTTTATGTCTTAACAGAGCCTAATTTTTCATTTTTCGGTTTGATCTCTGTTAGGTTAGATTAGCCAAAATTGATTTAAAACCAATTAAGTTAGTATTTAGGGTTTCTGATTATTCATTTACTTTTTTTTTTGTTTCGGCAGAGAGGTTAGATAGAAAGGAAGATGGGCGTGAAGCAAGCATTAAAAAGCCTGGATGCCTTTCCTCGTGCGGAGGAACATTTGTTGCAGAAGACGCAATCAGGGGCATTAGGTGAATTACTGCCATTTTTAATTTCTGTTTAACTATAAATGATGCCACATGTTGATTTTAATCATTACTGATTCTCTTTTTTTTTTTGCAAAACTCTGTTTTGTAGTCTCGATCGTTGGTTTAGTGATAATGGCTGCGCTGTTCTTTCATGAGCTTACGTATTATCTTACTACATATACTGTTCATCAGGTTTGCATTTTTTTGTAGCTTTTGATATCACTGTTACCTATTTTTTTGGCTGAATTATTGGGTTGGACTGATGGCATTGTCATTGTGTTGCTGCTTCTTGTTATGGAATTTCTTAACATTTTATAGAACAAACTCGAATTAAAATCTTTAGGTTTTGTCTCCTAAGATTATGTTTCTTTCCGGAGGCTTCCATAGAGGCTTCTTGTGCAAGAGACAAGTTTTAAACAAACTTATCCACTGGCCTAAATGTGCTCATATGCCAGCTGGAAAATAGAATGATAAGCAAAGCTTTGGGGGACATAAATGATGCAACCACAGAACACACCTTGCTCTTGTGTAATTTTAGCTCTAGTGATTTGGTGGTTTCTAATATATGAGTTGTGTGCGCATTGTGTATATGGATGGAATTTTGTTTCTCCTCTCTTTGGCACTTCCTGCTTTCTCCTTATCTACTTATTGGCATCTTAGTTATCTGCTAGTTTGTTGGGTAATCTTTTGTGTAGGAGTTCCAGTGTTCTTCAAGATAATGAATGTTTTAATGCTTTGCTTTCTTTTTTATTTAATAATATTCTAAATGCTTTGACTGCTGTCTTCTCATATCTCTGCAATTACATTTGTATCTTCCGTTAAACTACTTAAACTACTGATCTGCCAAATGCTAGTCAGACTAAAGTTACTTTACAACCATCCCAACATCTTTTGCATACGAATATTATTTAATAATATTTTAGCTAATCCTTGTCATTCAACCACCATTTATTCAAAGATGTTTTTTTAAATATAAACCTTGAATTCTTCTGCTGTTCTGCAACTTTCAACTTCAAAATCCCATATTTTCACAAGCCTAGCTCACCTCAAGGGCAAAGACAGCTTTCTAAAACCTCTTCTCTATTAATAAGAGCACCCAAGCAACATATGTTCTCAAAACAAAGTGGTTTCGAGTCCAACTTTTCTATCTGAATTAATGCTATTAGGGAATTCTGTAACCAGTGATGTGGTGTCATTAGTAGTTTGAGATTAAGTCGTAGTTGAGATGATCTAACTGGATAGGTATTTGCAGATGTCTGTAGACTTGAAACGTGGAGAAACACTTCCAATTCACATTAATATGACATTTCCTTCATTACCTTGTGATGGTTGGTACTGCTTTTTTTATGAAACTATTCTTTTTATTTGTAGATTCTGATTTTATCTCTTTTTTGGAATATTAACTGTTGGTCGTTGATCTATCATATTATTTTTGCAGTCTTAAGTGTAGATGCCATTGACATGTCAGGCAAGCATGAAGTGGATCTTGATACTAACATATGGAAAGTAAGACAATTTTGTCTTCTCAGCAAGCCTTTATTATCTTAATCATCGTTGTGTACTAATGAATGCAATATTCTTCTTATGAAGCCCCTTCTTTCCTTTAGAGATGAATGTGGGATTTATGGTTAGATTTTCTTATTTGTTATCTGGCTAACCATGTTAGACTTCTTGCAGCTTCGCCTGAACAGTCTTGGTCAAATCGTTGGCACTGAATATTTGTCTGACCTTGTGGAAAAGGAGCATGCAGCTCACAAGCACGGTATTATCTTTGGTGTTTGACATATACCTCATGGTTTTAATTTAATTTATCCTTTTGGGAGCTCCATCCATTTTAACAATATATGGTTAAGTTATCAGGACATTGTTATATTTATCGAGGAGGCAACATCATTTGCGTCATGTTGATGATAGTCGATACTTTGCTTTTCCTTTTTCCCTTTTTTGGGGGGGTTGGGGGAGATAAGTGGAGACAAAACAATAAATGCACCAAGGGGTTAGATTCGTATGAATTTTTCTCTTCATTGGAGATTAGAAATGGTCAGATCTCATCTTCAAGATGTTTCATGCAAAAAAAAGCTACCTTGGAACTTGGGCTTTCATCTCCAAACTGTTGTACCAAGAACTCTCCTTCTCTTGAATATTGTTCTTCATTAAATACATATAAAAAGTTTTTTCCTAAAAAAAAAAATCCATCTTTACCAAGTCTCCATCTAGTGCTGCCCTCTACTAATATCACACGTCTTAGAGTAAGTCCAAGAAGTTGGGAATCGTAAAAGATGGAAAAAGGGGGAAGTAATGATACATGCTTAAGTAGTAAAGTATCTGTAATAAGCATATAGGTCATGGTATCCTGCATTGAGAATTTAAGATGGAAAGAGGAGTTGGGCTAGTTTTTGATAGAGTCTAATTTCTTTAGCTGACAAGGGGGATGTTTCCTTCTGGTGATTGGGTTGGGTTCAATGTATAGGTCCCTAGGCTTATTAATTAGCTAAAATTTGAGTGGTGCAAAAGATCTAATGTTTCAGCTGTCACTCTTCTCATTTTCACCCACATGTCACTTTGTTTCGTCTCTTGTTTTTGCTGTTATTGAGAAGCCCTTGTGGTCAAACATGGAAGATTTGAATCTATAAATTAAAAACCGCCATGTAAAGATGGCATTAAATGCTAAAAGAACCATGCTGAACTCCTAAATGATGCAAGTCACTTTGAAAATAAAGTAAAAGCATGTTTGTTGAATTATTAAGCAATATTTGTGACTTTGTGCTTAAGCCACTTTTTCAAGGTTTAGATTTTTTTATCATTACCTTTTGTAGAAATGACCTAATTGCTCAGCAGATTTTATTTAGTTATATTAGGGATTTTTCTCGTTTTCTGTTAGGATACATTACAGCGTATATTTATGGATATTGATTTGTCATAACTCCGTTTAGTTCATTGATAGTTCATGTGTTATATATATAAAAAGAAAGACAGAAATGTTGTTCATGTGATGTTTCTCCAAGGCATAAGTTAGTTATTCAAATAACTAATTTTTTGTAATGAATATGACCAGATGATGAGAAGGAACATCATGATGATTCTGATAAAAAGCTTCATGCACTCGGCTTTGATCAAGAAGCTGAAAATATGATCAAGAAGGTGAAGCAAGCATTGGCTAACGGAGAAGGATGCCGGGTATTTGTCCTCTAGAGATTTCCTTAATTATTAACTTTAAAAACCTTTTTTATCTAATTGATTAGTTTTTTTTTTTGGGCCATCAAAGGATTATAATGGAAAGAATATAAAAGACAATTAATCTATTAATGTAACATTTTCTGCAGGTTTATGGGGTATTAGATGTTCAAAGGGTGGCTGGAAACTTCCACATTTCAGTTCATGGGTTAAACATTTATGTTGCTCAAATGGTTAGTAACTTTTTCTCTTAGCAATCTAGTTTCATGTCATATCCTAAATTATGCATGTAGTCACCTTTGTCTTGTTTATGTTTTCGTGTGAGTAATGCTAGCTCGTTGTAAAGGTTCTTGTTTTTCGGGTTTGATTGATTAGTGAAGTGCATGACTGGTCATTTTTGCCAATTTGCTCTTAACTGAATGTTTTGAAGCATTATATTAGAGTGAGGGATTTAAACTTCTGAATCTAGTTTGAAAGAGTGTGCTAGATTTATCTACAAAGTTTTCTCTATTAGTTTCTTGGCACTTAAGAGTGATGAGGATTTCTAGAATACTGCCATATTTAGTTTCTTTTTCACAGGGCTTTCTCTTTGTCATGTGCTAATTAAGTGGAAGTCCTTTTTTCTTTGCTGACAGATCTTTGGAGGAGCAACACATGTCAATGTAAGTCATATGATTCATGATTTATCATTTGGGCCAAAGTATCCAGGACTTCACAACCCACTTGATGGTACAGTGCGGATTCTGCATGACACAAGTGGAACATTCAAGTATTACATAAAGGTTTGAATTTCGATCATACCCTTGATTGGCCAAAGATTTATGGCACTATCTCTCAGCCTCTTTAAAGAACAGACATTTTGCAAATATCTCATAGAACTGTCCATTTTGCAACAATTCTACAACTATAGTGTGCAAATTGATGATCCTTGTTTTCTGCATTAATTGATCGGGTAATTGTCTTTTGGTTGATGAACTTCAGGATCTAGTAAGTGGTCAAATTGTGCATAGTAGCTATTGCTCACTAGGTTTATAAAGTAGAGTTAAAACCTCCCTTAGTGATCTCTCTCTCTTTTAATGCTTGAGCGCAAAATTGTAGTGGTTATCTTGTGCGTAATCATCTGAACTGTGTATCATCTATTATGGGGTGACAATGTTCCATGATTGGTTGAGAAGAGACACAATATAAAGCTTTTTGATTGGTCCAAAATATTTCTCCTGAGCACTAAGAATACCTTGTTGCGTTGTGGTTGTTTTTATCCTTCACGTAAAAGGTGACGCTTCTACATTTTTTCATACCTATCCTTTCTATTCTTTTGCAACATCCTATAAGCATTGCCAGGTCCTCCTCTCTAGGTACATTCTGCTTCTCTACCTCTATGCTCCACTCTTGACCCTTTTAACAGTGTAGTTTCACAGAATATGTTTACAATTGTTCTCCCCTATTAAATATGTTGTTAGTTTTAGAACTGCATGGAGTTCCATAAAATAGTAACAAGCTGTTTCATGTTGCATTTCAGCACATTCACTGATAGTACTTCTATAGTAGAGATGGAACATCAGTTTGCCCTTTTATCTTTCTCTTCTTCCATTCCTTGAGAAAATAGTTGTTTTAAACTTGAAATCTCTCATCCAAGTGTTCTTTTTACTGTGTTGCAGATTGTCCCTACTGAGTACAGATATATCTCAAAGGAAGTTTTGCCAACAAATCAATTCTCCGTCTCAGAATATTTTTCCCCTATGCATGAATTTGATAGGACATGGCCAGGTTGGTTGGAAGTGTGACTTTGTAAACATATCTCTCTTTTCTTTGGTTAGTGGTTACTAAATATTTTACCCCTCCATTCAGCTGTTTACTTTTTGTATGATCTGTCACCAATCACTGTGACAATAAAAGAAGAGCGCCGAAGCTTTCTCCATTTCATCACTCGACTTTGTGCAGTATTGGGTGGAACATTTGCCTTAACAGGTTTGTGATCTATACTCACTCTGTAAATGATCCAAGTTATTTAAAGTTTGCAAATTAGGACAATTGCAGAATCTAGGTGGTCAAAATTGATTATCATGTGGTGTTTGGCTGTTATTTAGTACTTTATATAAGTTCAAATATGGGTTTGGCTGTGATTTGGACCTTTGAGTACCTTTAACAACAGGTTAAAACCTCTCTTTTTTGCCACATTTTTAGGTTGCTTTATTTGAAAGGCTTAGAACTTTATGTGGAAAACAATTGACACCTTTAGCGGTTAAAACTTAGAACATTTTTGCCATTTGCATATGCTTTCTCCTTGATGTTATTATGGTTAATAAACGGTATTTTTGTGTCATATTAAAACAGGAATGCTAGATCGTTGGATGTTTAGGCTTATTGAAGGGCTGACTAAACCAAGCCATAAAGGTGTATTACGGTAGAGCTTTTGGAGTGCAAGTAGAAGAACCGCATCGACTCACGCGTGCATCTCAATGGGATTCTGAAATTGTGAAAATCACTTGGCTTCAGAAGCATAGCCTGACCTTAGAATGCAGAAAGTGAGGATTAAAAGAATATATAATACAAACCCCATATTCTGTGGCATCCTAAAATTATTCCATGCAGTCATCTTTTGTTGTTCCTTGGTCTTTTCGGATGTCCTAAGTTGTTTCATTTTTTGTAAGGCTAGTTTTATTGGTGCTCTGGGCAACTTAGGGCTTGGAATAGATATAGAATATGATAGTTATGGGAGCCAGAATATTGATTATTTCTGTTGGATTAACTCTTTTTTAGTCTCTGCCAAAACACTCCCTTCTGAGAGTTTTTCAAAGCCGTTGTTTGCCCTGCGTGTTATGGTCTGATATTTATGCATAAAATTTATTATTTTCTCACACATGGAAAAAAAAAAAAAAGGATATAATTCACTCTCGTAAACCACTTTTTAAATAAAAAATACATATATTTATTATTAGATTAAATAATTTGATATTATGAACGTAATTTACACTTGTTTTTTAAGATATTTTGAACATAATTTAAACAGTCTTTCTGTTAAAAAAATAAATAAATAACGATTTAAATAGTTCAAAAGAGAAAAGAAATTCATCCGAAAGTTTTTACAAAATTTAAATAAGATTTAAATAAAAAATATATATTTATCATTAAATTAAATATTTGAAAATTCTGAATTTATTTTAAGCGTGTTTCTTTAAAAAGAAAATAAATAACACGTTAAATAGTTTAAAATCATATCATTTATCTTTTCAAAGAGAAAAAAAAAAAAAAATTCATCTCTAATATATTTGTAATAAGAGTAAAATCAAAATATTTATTTTTTGAAATAAGAATCTCATTACTTAACTTAGTTTCTGACATAATTTTTGGTTCCTCGGCGGACTTACAGGCGTGATTTAAAAAAGAAAGGGGCACGCAGGCAGGCAGAGGCAGTGGGACTGACTGGCCTTGGACCGCAAACGGATCCGAATCCTTCGTCCCCTCCAATCCAAAAACATTTGACTTTCCTTCTTCTGCAGATCCTTAAACAGCATTGTTTAAACAAATGTACGAACAAAAAAAACTAAGCTAAAAGGCCGCCGATCCATATACAGAATCTAAAATCTTACAATGGCTGAGGACGATAGCCAAAGCCAAGAACTTGCAACGGTCCGAGAGCTTTGTGCCAATGGGGTTTGCATGAGAACAACAGACGTTGAAGCCAAACTGGACGAAGGCAATATCCATGAAGCTGAATCTTCTTTACGCGAAGGCTTGTCCCTTAACTTTGAGGTTTGTTGTGTTTTTCCAAGCTGCCAATATATCTTTTTCCTCCTTTTTTTTTTCCGGTGATCTGAAATTGGAAGAATTTGATTTTCTTGAAGGAAGCGAGGGCTCTTTTGGGAAGATTAGAGTATCAAAGAGGAAATGTAGAAGGGGCACTTCGGGTTTTTGATGGGATTGATCTGCAAGCTGCAATCCAACGGCTGCAACCTTCTGTTAATGAGAATTCTAATTCCTCTTCTTTTTCTTCTTATTCTTCTTCCATCTCCTCTCATAAAAAAGGCCGTGCTAATCGTGATTCGCAGACTGCCGTTTCGCAACACGCTGCCAGCCTCGTTCTTGAAGGTGTTTACTTGAAGGCCAAGTCCCTTCAAAAGCTTGGAAGATTTACTGGTATTGAGAAAGATTCACATTTCACCTTCTTTTTATCGGGTTTTTTTTTTTTTTTGTATTCTGTTGCGTTGAAGTTTTAATTTTGGAGTTCTGTTTGAATCTTAGACGAGAAGAGAGCTACCTGTCTTCCCTTTTATACCAGAAAAAGAAAGTTGAAGGTTGTTTTTACTGGTTTTGTAGAGGCTGCTCAGGATTGTACAAATGTGCTTGATGCCGTGGGAAGGATATTTCCTCAAGGCATACCTGGTGTGCAAGTTGAGAATCGATTGCAGGAGACAGTTAGTCAAGCCGTTGAGCTGCTTCCAGAGCTTTGGAAGCAGGCTGGTAATTATCAAGAAGCAATGTCTGCCTATAGGCGTGGACTTCTCCATCTATGGAACTTAGACAATGATTGTTGTGCACGGATTCAGAAAGCATTTGCAGTTTTTCTCTTGTATAGTGGGTTGGAGGCTGGTCCTCCTAGTTTAGGTGCTCAAGTTGATGGTGCTTATGTACCAAAAAATAATTTGGAAGAGGCTATTCTGCTTTTGATGGTTCTTGTGCAAAAAATTCATCAGGGTATAATACAGTGGGATCCATCTGTTATGGATCACTTAGCATATGCACTCTCTCTATGCAGCCAAACTCCTGTTTTATCTAAGCAGCTAGAAGAGCTAAAGCCTGGAGTAGTTCAGCGTATTGACCGTTGGAATACCTTAGCTCTTTGTTGCAGTGCTGCAGGACAGAATAAGTATGCCTTGAATCTACTAAGAAAGTCTCTGCATAAACATGAACGACCTGATGATCTCACAGCATTGTTGTTGGCTGCCAAGATCTGTAGTGAGGATTCCCATCTTGCAGCTGACGGAGTAGGATATGCACAGAGGGCAATCAATAATGCCCAAGGGGTGGATGGACATCTGAAGGGTGTTGGTTTTCGTATGTTAGGTCTTTGTTTGAGACAGCTAGCTAAAATTGCTTTCAAAGACACTGAAAGGTCTCATCTTCAGTCTGAAGCACTACTATTTTTAGATGCAGCAATTTTTTTTGAGCAGGACAATGCTGATATAATATTTGAGCTGGGAGTTCAACATGCAGAGCAGCGGAATTTGAATGCTGCTTTGCATTATGCAAAGAAGTACATTGATGTAACAGGTGGCTCCGTATTAAAAGGTTGGAGATTGCTTGCTCTAGTTTTGTCTGCGCAACATCGATTCTCAGAGGCTGCGATAGTCACTGATGCTGCTTTGGATGAGACTGCTAAATGGGAGCAAGGACCACTGCTCAGGCTGAAAGCAAAACTGGAGATCTCCCAATCACGACCCATGGATGCTATTGAAACTTATCGTTACCTCCTTGCATTGGTTCAGGCCCAAAGAAAATCATTTGGTCCTATGAGAATTGATTCTCAGGTTCAATTCAGAATCTTCTTTATTTGTTTTAACAAATAAAAAGGTTTTTCATAATAATATTTCTCATGAATGTTGTTAAGGTTGTTTCTTGCCACTTTTAATTGTCCCTAATGCAATATTTTACCAAATTAATTAGCACAAGTAGAATACAAGAGGCATAGGTTGTTACATTGCACTATTTTACATAGAAATTTAGCTCAGTAAATCACTTTTGGTTGCTTAAACTGGTGAAACACTATGCTTATTGAATAAAAAATATGCTGGGTCTGACATCAATGTACTTTGATTGTGTCACCAATTAAAACTGTAGTTGGTTTTGAGTTTCAAACATTAGGAGTTTGTATCAAGTTGTTCATTGTAAAGTTCACTCTTCAAATAATAGTGAAATTGAGTTTACATAATTTCCTCATGAGAAAAATGCCCTTTGAAGAGGCTTTTTCTAGAGCAGATGCTATAATTTCATTGCCTCTTTTATATAAATCAGGCAATTATGTGTGGTATATGAGGGATGATGATGTGGTTCTTAAATTTTAAAATTATAATGCATTGTATGTATAGCAAGCCTGCAAATGAGGATGATTTAGTATGGTTTGGCTATTTGAGACAGAGGCCTACAAATACTCGTGCAGAAGTTGTGAGTTCTGACTTAATTAACGATGCCTGCCAAAAGAGGGAGTGAAGACCAAAGAGGACATTGCTGGAAACTACCAGAAAGTCCCTTGCTTTTACAGATCTTGTGAAGGATATGGATCCAAACAGAGACAATTGCATAGTAGGATCCATCTGGCCAACCCATGTAGTGGGAAAAGACTTAGTTTGTTGTTGTTTAAAATGCTTCATATTGGAATTTTGATGACATTGCTGTTTTGCCATCTTTGTTGTACTCCTAACTTTTTACTGTTTGTGTTGTCTTGCTATTATTTGTTTCTTTGACTTGTCTTTTCTTTTTCTTTTCCCTCCTTTATAACGAAATTTTGGGTTAGGCCAAGCCCAGGATTAAGGCTTAGTTGAGCTGGGTTGAGTATGGTAAGTGTTCAGTGTTCTGGTTGTTATTGTTTCTGCATTAATCTTTAGGTTTTTGTTTTTACTGATAGGTTGGGGATGATAAAGTAAATGAATTTGAAGTTTGGCATGGTCTCGCAAATCTGTACTCTAGTCTTTCACACTGGAAGGATGTAGAAATATGTCTGAGAAAAGCCAGAGAGATGAAGCAGTATTCCGCCAAACTACTGCAGACAGAAGGCAAGATTTGAAACCTTATTTACTGAACGATCCTACTTTTTACCTTTCTACTTTCTACTTGAAAAGCTTATAATCTTTTAATGAAGTTGGTTGTCTATTTATGGGAACAACTGTATATTTGAATCAAATTAGCAGTTCTCATGGACTAGCTTATGAGCTGAAGGACTAATAGATTAGGTAAATTGCATAACACCTTCAACTCTGATGCATAGACCAAAAGGTTCAGAATACTTAAGATATAAAGAGCATAAAACCTACAGCCACTTTCAAGACTTTAATTGGACATGTTCACCAAACATTTAAAACATTTGCCTTGTGATCTGGTAGGGAGAAAACTTCACTTGACAAGATGACAGAGATGTCAACAAAAAAAAAAAAAAAAATCCAGATTTAGATCCTAGAATATTGGAAACTGATGTCTTTACCTAATGTTGGTCTTGTTTAGAACATAGAACAGCTAAAATAACCCTATTAAATCCTAAGCATTTGATCTATGTTTTAAGTTCCATTTGATTGTTTTCTTCTATATGCTCTTTGCTTCCTAAGAAGTTGCTATGAGCAAATAAGAAAAGGAAAACTACATTTATGATTTAAAATGAGCAAATGACTAAAAACAAAAGAAATTCAAACATAATTGCTCCTCTTTGAATCATGGGTTTTGATATCCATGAAAACGATATTTTTAATTCTTCAAAAGTATGAATTTGTTTTTGTAAAGAGCATATTTTCCTTTTTGCATATAAAAGCAAAATGTAAGTAGTAAAAGTAACAACCCAATAGAACTTTCAGTAGCTCTCCAGCTTTTCTAGAATGGTGGAACAATAATCTTTGGCCTTATTTTGAGTCTTTTATTGTTGTGAGCCTTTATTTTAGGTCTAAAAACTGTTTAGCATTTAATCCTTTTAGTTGTTTGTTTGGAGTCTGAGCCTTTGGGTAAGTCCTAATTGGATTGCAAGTACTAGAAGTCCAGTCTATGCAGATGAACTTTTCAATAAATCCAATACCTATTCTGCTTGTTTGGCTATGTTATGCTTGTCACATTACTAGACCTGTCCATGAGCTGGGCTTAGGCTAAGATGTTATCCTCAGTAAACCCATTAAACATGAGATACTTGTTTTATGGCTTTCATCCATGTTCTCTTTGGTTCTCCTCTCCTTCTCTTGACATGAATATCCTTCATTAAATCACATCTTCTCATGGGGGCATTTGCTGGTCTTTTTTTTTTTAATGTCCAAAGGCTTTTTGATTTGTCCTCAATGTTTGTGATCTCCACCTTTTCCTTATGCATTCATTGTTGATCCTATCTTCCTTGTATGCTTACATACCCAATTTAACATTCTCATCTCTGCCAATAAATTAAAGAAGAAAATATTGCCGTTGAAAACTGTCCATTTTGATGCTCCTCCTTGCTTAAAGGAAACCTGAGAACAAACTTAAACTACATGCTAGTTCTAGCACCTCTTATGCAAGGCAACCTTCCTAAGGCATTTGTTCTGAAAAGGCATGTGATTAGGTTTTTATATCAAGATAGAATGAGCTGTCTTACACAGAAATCCTTTCAGATGAAGAAAAAATACATCACATGTTTAGATGGACTAAATGCTTTTTATATCTGATGAACTGAACTGCATCTTGAATGGTTTTTGACTAAAAACTGTAATTCTTGGATCAACCAGTTTTATATTCTTGCAAACTATGGTATCTGATGAACTGAACTGGATCTTGAATGGTTTTTGACTAAAAACTGTAATTCTTGGATCAACCAGTTTTATGCTCTTGCAAACTCTGGACTTTCACCTTCTCAAGAACCATCTCATATAGTTGTCACTGATATGGTATTCTTTTGTTTTCCTCCCTTTTCTTCTTTTGCTGCATTGGAGGAGGAGATTATGTTTCCATTTTGAAGATTTTTTGATTTTAAGCAAGGAGTTAGGCTAACATTCCAGCAACTTGTTCTATTTTGTTGTTTTGCAAAACAATATAATGGGTTTTCTAACTTTGAGTCTCAAAATATTCACATTATCATGATTATCCCATCAATGGAATGTATTCTTCTCCTACTTAGTTTCAGTCTAATTATCTTTGGGATTGACAAAACTTTGTTGACTAACTAAAGAATTTAAGAAAGAGATTAGGACTGTTTTAGTTTGCTTTTGCATTATGTTTGGGTAATTATTTGTTTTATGGCCCTTGATTTGATTTTCTATAATAACATTTTATAATGTTTTAGAATTTATTTGGTATATAGCTGGATCAGGTTAAGTGTCATAGTTTGTGGTTTGTTAGAAGTCAATCAATTTAGTTGCTTAGAGACCGAGTGTAATAGAGCCTTAACATTTGTGCTGTGATCAAAGTAGAAGGGATTATTTATTTATTTTTTTTACAAAATAAAATCTTAGATATCTTTATTTCTTTTTTTTTTTTCTCATTGTTTCTTTCTTTGTTATGGTAGTTTAACTCTCAAGCCATCTTGTCAAAAATTGCAGAAATCATATTTGAAACTTAGTTTTACTCTGATCTGATCATTCTTTCAATCTATCAACTCTTGTAAATAAGATTTTTTCCTGGGGCTACATAGTATTGTCACTCAGATAGTTCTTAAAGGTTTTTGCAGAGATCTGATTAAGCACATAACATTGAATGGTGAAAGTCCATTTAGAAAACATTTCAGAGATTCATTATTGGAATAGCATTGATTGAAATTGTCTACTTGGTTGCAAATTTCTTGAATTATTATGAAGAATTACAATTTTGAGTGGCTTACCCAGGCTAGACGCAATGCCAGTGTCTTTCAGAACAGAATTGGTGCATATGTAGTTTATGAATTGGTTTCTTCTAAAAAAAAGGAGCATTAATGTTTTTGTGGTGATAGTTATGGAGAGCAAAATGGGGTTCATTCCAGATAATTATCTTGGTAATAATTGTTTCTTTAATGAATATGCCAGGCGTTATGTGTCAAGAACGTGGAGAAATCCAAGAAGCAATGTCTGCTTATATTAATGCTATTTTGCTAGAACCATCTTATGCACCTTGCAAAGTACTGATTAGTGCAATGTTGTCCAAGATGGGCTCGAACTCAGTGCCTGTGGCAAGAACCTTACTCTCAGATGCATTGAGGATTGAACCTACCAACCATAAGGCTTGGTATTACTTAGGTATGATACAGAAGGATGATGGGCGCCTTACTGAAGCCATAGAATCCCTCCAGGCCGCCTATATACTTGAAGAGTCGGATCCTGTTGAAAGCTTTAGATCTCTCCTTTAACAGGCACCCAAGTATTTCAGGTATTAGGTTATAAAATTCTCTATTTCATAATATTCATCGTTTCTTATTTATTTTGGTGTTCATTTCTCAAACTTTTTTGCAGCCAAATCTGTAAATGTAACTTTAATCATCACCTTACCCTGAGTACAGGGATGGCTCTGGGAATTTGTGCCTTTGGCACTTTTGCATTCTGTTGCTTCCTTGCTACCATAAAGAAAGGATCAAGTGAAATGGGACTGGAATATTGGGAACGAAAATAAGATCAAAAAAGAGAGCAAACTCCTGATAATTTGGTTCATTTGTAGGAAAAGTAGTAAAGGGGCTCTCCTAAGGTCTCTTATGTGTTTCTTGCTTAGCCTGCCTCTTGCTGTTTTACAAGTAAATTTTATTCTTTTGCTTAATCTTGCTTCTGTATCAACTGCATATTGCTTTGATCTTTATTTTACAGATTTGCTGTAATTAAAGATAAAGAGGAGAAAAAAAACTGATTGTTTCATTTGTCTATCCTTTTTTTTTTGTTCATTGTAAAACTAATCATTACATATAAGATACAATGGTTACCAAAGCGGCAAGCTCTCTATGATGGCAAAATAGTAATTTTAGTTTTCATGTTTTCAGAAAAAAGGGAATTTAAACTTAATTTTTTTGAATAAGATAAATATATATTTTTATTGAGTTAAATGATTGAGTGATAAATTGTTTTATTTTTTTAAGATAAAAAATTTAAATTAAAAGTTAATTAAATCAAATGTTTGGATATATAAATTGTTGAGTTTTTTATATAGTTCATATGAATACATTAAAAACGGTAACATTATCATACTTAATCAATCAAATTTTAATTTTATATTAAATTAAGGTCTTCAATCTCTCTATGCATTAAAAAAATTATTTTATTTTGTGAATACTAAAAAATGAATTTTTTATAGTAATAATCCTGCACTTGGATTTCTTAATTTGGATTTTCCCCATTTTAAGTACTAAAAGAAATAAATTAATAGTAATTAAATTTTTTTTTTAAAAAGGGGCGTGGATATTTTTCATGTTTCCTTACATAAAATATCTAACCATGTTTATATTCGTTTACTGTGCTAAGAACGTATCTATTTCTATCCTCGTTTAGAACTTAGAACTGAGAAGGAGAAATGGAGACATCTCCTTCTGCTTCGATTGGCTACGGGCTTCACCAAAACATATCCAGACGGTCGCCACTGCCCTCTGTGAAGGCCAACAATTCTCGCCTTACCTTTTCTACAACTCTTGTGGGAAACCCACTTCCCCCAAAGCTTTACTTCTCAACTAAACATGCAATTCTCAAAGTTGGACAATCCCCAAGGTCCTTTTCTCTCCTTTTTATCACTACCCATTTCTTTTCTTTTACTAAAGATTCTATATTTTGAATGCCTTTTTTCATTGGGTTGAATTTTGGTGGTTTGTATATGTTTTTTTTCAGGTTACTGAAAGCAGACGGTAATAATCCTTTAGTTGGGGTAATCTCAATGGGAATGTTGGCTCCAAGAAAATTTTTGAGGAAGAGGAAGAAAGTGGAGCATTTCAAAGATGCAGCTGATGAAGCTAATCAGAAGAGCTGGAGGAGACTGATGAAGGATATCGAGGACACAGGTTCTGCTTCTACAGTACTTAGACGCCAACGGACTAATGAACAATCTCTTCCTAGAGACTTGGTTTTAGGCACCTTGGTTAGATTTAAGCAGATGAAAAAATGGCAATATGTTAGTGAGGTATCTTTCATTAAATATGTGTATGTTATGAGCCTTATATGATTTAACTTTTTTAACTTTACCTATTTACAATGTTTCCTTTGCCAATAAATATGCTCTAGGTCTTGAGTGAGTTTTAACAATCTGCCCAACATATGCTTCTGACTGATATTGATCAAATACAACATAAAAGAAGAACTTTTGAATTTCAGGAGACTTAATTGGGTTTTTTGTTGATTGCTGATAAAATTTCAACGCATAACTCCCCCTAAATCTAAGAAATCTAACTAGGCGCCAGTATGATGGTGTTGTCATTATAGTGCAAAAGCAAACTATTTTATTTCGTGAAAAGGTAAAAAGTAATATAGCCAAAATAGAAGGCATAATTAAATGCATCCAGGAATGAAGTTGGTGCAACAGTGTCTCAGTTTATTTTTGGCAAAACTTCAGGGCTTTGCCCTTGGTACCAGTTACTTTGTTCTTGCCGTTCTTTTGATCAATTTAGAAACAAACACACACAGAGTGAAGGGGGAAAAGAGCAGGGATAAAATACAGATAGACTTACTATCAGACGGAAATGCAACCACCTACTTTGGAAAATGACTTGAGCTTTGAGTTTCTTGCGGGCAATTATATGTTCCTAGTTTGTAAAAAAAAAAGGACTTTTTTTTTGTTCATTTTATTTTGAAGTAGACCAGATCTTTTGAATTATAAATTACGTAAATGTGAAACTGTGTGATTTTTATGTTCTAATTGCTCATTATATGCTAATCTTTTTTATCCTATAGATTCTTGAGTGGCTTCGAGCACAGAGCTGGTGGGACTTCAGTGAAATGGATTTCATAATGCTTATAACAGCATATGGAAAGCAAGGGGACTTCAACAAGGCTGAGAGAATTATGAGTTTTATGAATAAAAAGGGTTATGCACCAAGTGTTGTCTCACATACTGCTCTTATGGAAGCATATGGAAGAGGAGGTCGATACAATAATGCTGAAGCTATCTTTAGAAGGATGCAGTCTTCAGGCCCTGAACCTTCTGCTCTGACATATCAAATAATACTTAAAATACTAGTTGAGGTAGTTTCCTCAAAAACCCTTTCCTATCTTCTTTAAAACTTTTTCTTGCTTTACGAAATTAATTTATATAGATCTATTAAATAATTATCCACAATATGCTATAGGCAGAGCATCCTTTTTTGGTTTCCAGAAAAGTAGACTATGTTAACTAAGGCATATTTCAAATTGTTTGGTTGCTGTTGGCCTTCTTGTTTTCATTATTTTTTTTGTCTTTCCTGCTTTTATCTGAGCACCCATCTTTCAATATCTTGTTAGGGAAAGAAATTTAAGGAAGCCGAAGAAGTTTTTGAGACAGTTTTGGATAAGGAAAAATCACCTTTGAAGCCGGACCAAAAAATGTTCCACATGATGATTTATATGTATAAGAAGGCTGGGAGTTACGAGAAGGCGCGTAAACTATTTGCCCTGATGGCTGAACGAGGAGTTAAGCAATCCACAGTCACTTACAATAGTCTTATGACATTTGAAACTAATTACAAGGAAGTTTCAAAGATATATGATCAGGTAGAATTTTTGTGCCTTATCTGACTACATTTTATGTCTCTATGTATTATAGCATGTGGATGTGGTTATACTTTTCTTTTTTCAAGAATATTTTATGGAAATCATGAGTTGCACCAATTTTTCTTCAGCCCACCATTCAAAGAGGAACTTTGGAATGATTGTTGAATTGTCTAAGGTTATATGATGTCCAGTATTTCGTTTTGATACGTTATTCTGCTCATGTAAATTTTTTTAACATACCGAGAGATAATGTTGTTTTCTATCATTTAGCTGATGCTAATATCATAAAGTTCCATTCATTTTACTATATGATCCTGTATATTCTCAAATTTTAATATCATCCTGCTTTGGGCACCATATCCTTGATATTCCATTTATAACAGCATGAGGATGATGTATTTAGTAGTGGTCTCAATTGAGGATAGCATATCGATCTTATTTTGATCATCTTGGTTGATAAATTATGTTTAATCAGTGGTCCTATGGTAATACTTCCTTGTACTTTAGTTAAAATTTGTAGCTTAAGAAACTAAAGACTGAATTGCACATAAACAAATGAAAGCCATCACACAAATTAAGCAAATTTTGCAATAAAAAATTATTTAAAGCAAAATATGTGTTGGAGTCATCCTTAGCTCTCTATATTGAGTGTGAAATCCTTAATCAAGACCTCCTTCTGGGTATGTTTCTGTTGAAAAGATTGTTGGAAATTGGTGTTCTGGTGGTTCTATTTATTTGAGGGAAGGAAAATCTGACACATATGTGATCTTGTGGGTCTTCGCTGGATTTCCAAATTCTGAGGTTGTAACTGCAATTTTCTTTTAGATTATAAAGGTCTAGTTGGTAAAGTTCTTAATCAGCATGTTATGATCTTGAAATGTCTGCTTCAAAAATGGACTTAACCGGTGAAGTGGGTAAATTTTGCGTTAGTCTTTTTTAAACTTTTTGGAGTTGTTGCAATATCCGCTGCAAAAATGTTGTCAACAGCTAAACTTATAATTTTATGTTATGTTTTAGTACTAGAAGATGCAGCATAAACCGTTTGATTTTCAGAGTGATATTAATGTTCTTTTTCCTTCATTTATACATCTATTGTATATATCCATATTTCTGATAGCTTTATCGATTTGTTGGTTTTGACATCCATGGATATTCATGTTGACCTTTCAAAAATGTGTAGCACTTGCAAAATGCCCGTGTAGGTAATCACATTTTTTTTACTATATGTAAGTATGGGCATATCTGTTATGTATGTGTGCTGAAATAGTCCCATGCATCTTAATTTGAAAACACCTCAGTTATCCTGTATCGTTTGGTTTATTGTACTTAGGTAATACCAAAATCCAACAAAAGTTTGAAATGGTGGATACCATAATTTTGCTGCAAGAAAATAGACACAAAGTGCTTCATGTCCTTAAACCAGTGTCTGATCTTTTGAGTTTTTTGTTCTTTCTCGTTGATGATAAATTTGTAACACTGCAAAATAAAAATGGTATTTTAGATGCAAAGAGCTGGTCTTCGGCCTGATGTCGTGAGTTATGCCTTGCTCATTAATGCTTATGGAAAAGCTAGGAGGGAAGAGGAAGCTTTGGCTGTTTTCGAGGAGATGCTGGATGCTGGAATCAGGTGTGCAAGTTCAACTTGTATAACCAAGTTAGATCCCACTGTGCTTTGATATTAAACTGATGTAGTCAGTAGGTTGAGTTTTTTGCTTGCTTCTAATGTAGAGTTGATGGTTCTCAACAGCCATGCTCACTTGAAAAATAGAACAGGAGCTGAATTCAGCAAAGACATCCACTAATTTTCATATTTGGCACCTCGTATTTCTATATTTAAAATTATAAGTCCAGTCAGAACAGTTTGGCCTCTTAATAGATGACCTTCATTAATTTGGTTGTTAACACTCCATTAGAAGGTTAAAGGTCTATGGTGCAACTCCCCCTTACACCTGGCCATGTCAATTTGCACAAAAAAACATTTTGATACCCTAAAAGGTTGATGCAAAGTAGTGGTTTGTATCTTAGATTTATTCAAGTAATAATGGTTTTTGGCGTTAGGAATAGTTCATAGGACTGGTTAAATTGACTTTGATGATTGAAGTCATAATTAGAAGTGAGGCAAACGAACATGTCTTATTTAGTGACTTAAATCTAGGGCAATGTCTTACCAGTGTGCCCAGGTGATCTTGTATTCTTTCTTATACCAGCTTTAGCCAGAATAGAAGAATGTGTGATCATTCTTTGTATGCATGAAGAATAATACCGATTCATATCCAATGTATTTCCTGTGCATCGTCATGAATATAGATGCAATACCAATACGAGGAGAGTGGACAAGATATAGTTGATGTAGCGGTGAATAATGCCAACTTCATCATGCGATTAGCATGTGACTAACCATTAACTTCTTTTCCTGGTTTAATTTAGGGATTTCAGTTTTCTGGTTTTCATTCACTAATTGACTGTTAAGTTTGTGGCTAGCCATTTAACAGCTATATATTCTTTCTAACCATCAACTTCATTTTTGGGGTTTAATTTAGAGTTGCATTTTCATTTACTAATTGACTTTCAAGTTTGTAGCTAGCCATTTAACAGCTATATATTCTTTCTGTCAAAGTTGATACCCAACCATTTTTTTGGAGGTCTCAGTGCTATCCCATTCTGTCTCTTTTCCAGGCCTACCCATAAATCTTATAATATTTTGCTTGATGCATTTGCAATTTCGGGAATGGTGGAGCAAGCTCGGACTGTGTTCAAAAGCATGAGAAGAGACGGGTAAAGTATTCTAATCTGAAAGTCAAGCTGCTATAAGGACATTTCCAAATGCATGGTTTCTGTTTCCTATGTTTGGTGTTCTTATTTTAGTTCATTCCATTGAAGCTCTATCTTGTACTTAAAAAAGTTAGTTTTAGCTGTGCACCTATCTTTAGGAATGAAATTTGATTATATTTCAAAATTGACATAATTGGCAGCCACATACTCAACCCATTGTTTTTTTTTTTTTTTGGGTCACAGGGCGTGGGGATGGGGGTATTTGTAACTTTCTTCTGATTATGTAGTTCTTGAAGGCGTATTGGAAAGTAATACACTAAAAAGTAATGGTTGGAACCGGGCCCACATAATTTCTATTGTTCTCTATTGTATGTATGAAAGAGTTGCTACAACTCAATTTGATTTCAATTACATTATTATTCTTCTAAGTGCAAATCACCTCTGCCATCCAAGTCTTCGAAGTCTATCTAAGCCCTAATATGTTGTAAAGAAAGATTATAATTGGTATCTGGTTATTCATATGTTTTTCTTATGTGATTCTGCCTTAAATGTTGCTCCTCAAAATCCATGGTTTTTGTAAATATTATTTTTCTTTAAAATTGAGTGGAAAAAGATTTGGCTTGTATTCACCTTCAATCAGATTAAGCCATATTTCTTTGATTTCTGCTGTCCACGGAAGCCACCATATCTGCTATCCTTTTCTAATTTTCTTTGCTTTTAGTTTGTCTTGCTATTGATGTTCACTGTATTTTTCTCACCCAATTTTTAGCAAAGCAATACCCATCACATTTGAAACTTTTATTTTCTACAAAAGTAGAATAATATCCAATAAAACTTTTAATGGATGTAATTTTACTCCTCCTGATTGTCTATTAGGACCACTGAGTTTTAAGGTGGTTAGCCTTTTATCCTTATCAAGCACTAACATGTACAATTGATGCAACATCCAAACAGCTACATTAACTTTTACTTTGTACTTCTATGCAGATACACCCCTGATATCTGCTCTTATACAACTATGCTATTGGCTTATGTCAATGCTTCCAATTTGGAGGGTGCTGAAAATTTCTTCAAAAGACTGAAACAAGATGGGCTTCAACCAAATGTTGTCACATATGGGACGTTGATGAAAGGATATGCCAAGGTAAATAATCTTGAAAAGATGATGGAGATGTACGAAGAAATGCAGTTAAATGGTATCAAAGCAAATCAAACCATCTTCACGACTCTCATGGATGCGTATGGGAAGAACAGGGATTTTGGTAGTGCTGTTATTTGGTATAAAGAAATGGAATCTTCTGGTGTTCCACCTGACAGGAAAGCAAAAAACATTCTTTTATCTTTAGCCAAAACTGCAGATGAACAGAAAGAGGCCAACCAACTTGTAGGGTGTATGGAGGCAAAGGTTAATGGATTTTCTAGGTTTCTCAATGAAGAAGATTACGGTGATATAGAAGAGGCCAAATCTTGTGAAAAACTGGGTCAGCTATAGTTATCACGAGAAAAGCAATTTGTACATACTTGCATACTCAGTTGATTTGTAAAGCCTGGAATTTTGTCTACTGGCTGGGTTTTCCTCAGCCATGAAAATATATCACTGAGTTAAATTAGGTAGAGTTTCGCTGGACACTAGAGCTGTTACACATAGTTACTTGCCGTGTTATAATTATTTGATTGCATCTCTAGTATTAATGGCTTTCAAGCTAACTCTTTTCTTGTTATATGTAAGACCAGGTCTTTGTAGAAAAAAGGCTGGATCATCTTGTGATCGACCGCGGTGAACTTACACCGGTACTTCTTGATCTCTACTTGATATAGAAGATAGTAAATTGATGGTTTTGTGCTTATTTTTTATAAATGTTACGAGCTTTTGAGTCTTCAAACTGGAGCCAATCCACCAACTTTTACATTCCCTAGTAAACGAGCTTTCTCTAAATAAATGCAAAAGTTGAAAGGGAAAGAGGGCCAGAGTTTAGGGAAAAGATGCTTTATTAATGAAAAGTTTAAGTACGAACTTCAACAAAATGATAGCCCAACATAAACCTAAGAACTCCTAAGTTGGCAACTTGATCGAAGGATTGTTAAATCCAAAACCGATTTAGACTCAAACCCAAGCCACCAAATTCTGAAGACGCTTCACTCCTGCCCTTACAAGCCTATCTCGATAAGATGCTTCAAGGGTTGTTCATGTTCTTATACAGCTGTTACCAATTGTAATGTCTCCTCATTGGCAGATTTCTCCAAGCGGTCGGCAGCTTTTTCAACCTACAAAATAATTAGGTATAGAAACACCTAACTAACTCATAAGATCCCTAAATCCACTATTGATTAAAAATGAAATTAATTACCTCTGTGTTCCAGTTTGTTCTGGCTGTGAGAATGATTAGAGTTGATGTTTGTAGAAGAACCCCAATAATCATCCCCCACCATATACCCTAAACAACAGTGTTAAAAGACAACTCAAATATTTATTTCAATTTTTTTTGTTAAAAAAAATCAAGTAATAATCTGAGAACAGAGATTGAAGAACCACTTACTGCCACTCCTAAACTAGTTTTGAAGCCAAGAATGCATCCAATTGGAAGACCAATAATGTAGTATGTGGTCAGGTTGACATAAGCCACAATATGTTGCCATCCACTCCCAATGGCCACTCCTGAAATTCCCAAGACAAAGGAGGGGTTCAGCCTGGTGGCTGGTTGTGGTTGGTCTCTTGCTAGTTTTCTCGGAGAAACATACCTGAGAGTATAGGCTGAACGCCATTCAAGAAAACGGAGATGGCAAGCAGTGGAGTCAAATTGGACACTGCTTTTATGACCTCAGCATCGCTTGTGAAAGCTCGACTTAAACCAACTCGAAATATCAAAATAATTGCAGTGAAAACCACACTGATGGAAATGCTGGTTGCATTCACCACTATAACTGAAAATTTGGTGAGCCTTGGATGACCTGCTCCTAGCTCATTGCTCACACGAACGCTGTCAAGTCCAGTATTGCCCAATAACCATTAATTAATCACAAATGGCAGATCAAATATGCAGCTATATCTGCAATGCCAAAATGAACATTTTATCCACAACTTGCTTAACTAACCTGGCTGCTGCACTAAGGCCTAAGACGAAGTTGATGTCGCAGTTCCAGTAATTCATGCTGAAAAACGCATGGCTTTAACTATTAGGACTTGTACATGAAAGTCGACCAGGTATTTATGGGAAGAGGCAGCAGGCGTTAACATACCAAATGGAAATGGCGTCTAGTGAGATTGTAGGGTTAGGGAGAAGACCAGATATGAGCACCAGTCCTTGGTTGTACCATATCTCCAAACTGCATTGCCAATTGCTACAAGGTTGGCACTAATGATTGATAAATGAAGCTAGATTATGACCATTCGGGTTCTAAAGACATACCAAAGCATAACAGCAGAAGCAGCGGTGAGCTTGCAATAAGGCCAAACTCCTTTAAAAGCCTTCATGGATAAACCGGTCCAAGTCTCTTTGCAAGAAGGACTTAGAACAATATAGAGCCCGGTGGCAATGACAAGAAACCACCAGGAGAGACTGAGAGTCAGAGCTGCTGCAATAATGCCGTACTCCAATACATCGATCGCAAGCCATGTAAGAAGAATGTGCAAGAGCAATACCCCGACAGACATAAATGCAAGGGGATTAACTATGTTCTGAGCTTGCAGGAACCTCTGCATGGGGCAGCTTAAAGCAAATGCGTAAAGTTGAGGGATCAAACCACGAGCAAAGACTTGGCCCTGCTCGGCTATGCTTTCAGATTGGCCTATTGCTTTAAGGACTGCACCGGAATACCAGTACAGAAATGTGAGGAGGACTGCGGCTCCTATGTGCAAAACGATTGCTCTTTGGCAAATGATGCCCATGGCTGCGTATTTCTTAGCCCCGTAAGCTTGGCCGCACACAGTTTGCACCGCGCTGGCCATGCCCAACTGTTTTTAAGATAATATAAAAAAGTTAAAAATATTAATGAAATTAAATGCAAACAAGAAAAATTTAGTTGACTTTTATGTCTAATTAAGTCACTAAAAAAAAGGTTTTTTAATACAATATTTTACATTAATGAAATTAAAAAAATATAAATTTAATTTGATCACTCAAATAATTTACTAATCATAATTTTATAAACTATATTTTAGTATCTATATTCACATAAACAATCAGAGTTTTGGGTTCACACCATTTAATTATCAGCCACTCTAACTAAATTCTTTAATTCATCGTTATAATTCATAATATAAGAAAACATTTATAATTGATATATAATTAACCTCGTAACATAGTGCACACAAGCATATCTTTTGTTTTCTATTTTGCAATTATTGCATCCTTAAAACTAAAAGTTGTAAAAATTAAAATAACATATATATATACATTTAAGATTTCAATAAATGTAATATTAAAGTAATATTTATTATTTTAAAGAAATCTTTAAAAAACTAATAGGACGAAATTCCGTTCATTTGAAACGAGATGAGGATTCTAAATTCTTATTTCAAGTATGTTGGCTTTTGGTTGCAATGATCACTTTCCCCTTTGAGAGGTTAGGTTAGTTACGGTAGGACCAGAGGGAGCAAAAGTATTTCAAACTTTCCCAACGTCTTTTCACTTTTATCTTAAATTATTGGGTAAAATATCTTCACTTTTTTTAGTTTTGATCGTAATTTTACATAAATTTCGATAATTTATTTTAAAAAAATATCTTTTATTAAACACATAAATTGTATCATTAATCAACTGTTAATATTTTCATTAATGACGTGATAATATTTTTAAATTAATTTTATTTTTTATTAATTTTAAAAATTATTAATATATAAAATATAATTTTTTTATTTTTACAATTTTTTTTTCTCTCTAACCAAGCATTCTCTCTCTTCTCTCACTAAATTTTTCCACATAGCAACAACGAAGGATGACATGGCAAGCGTCGATCAGACGTTCCTAGGCTAAATCCGATCGCAAGAATGTCGAATTTGGCTTTCCCTAGCTAAATCCAGTAGCGACGACAGAGGATAACACGGCAAGCATTGAACGAATGTTCTCTGGCTAAATCCGATCGCAGGAACATTAGATCTAGCTGGTGCTAACTAGCCAGATCTAGTCATGGGAATGCCAGATCACGCCCTTCCAACCCAAACTGGCACTTGTCGACGTCACAAGAATGCTAGATCGCGGAGTGGCTAGCCGACGTAAGGGAACGTTGTCGACTGAACTAAAAGAAAAGAAAAGAGTAGAGAAAGAAGAAAGGTATTTAAAACATTTCAGGTTTGCTCGTTAACGTCATGTATTGATACTAATAGACTCGCCTAAAATTATTATTAAAATTTAAATAGAGTCAAGGCATTTTACCATAAATTATTTATCCTACCATAGTGACAAATTTATTGAACAAATCCAAAGATAAAATTTAATATTCATCACTACATAAACCAATTGATGTGAAATCAGGTGAGACAAAAGAATTTGACCTAAATTATGTATATTATCCCTAGTGCTTGAAAAGTTTATACTATATTATCCCTAAATAAAGTAAAAAAAAAAAAAAACATACCATAATCCCATAAGCAAGACCCTGAATTCCCACGCTGGCTATGGAGGCTCCCGCCAGCTCCAATGCGCCAAGATGACCGGTGAACATCAAGGTGACGAAGCTCAACAAGTAATTGAATACTGAGACAATTATGGATGCGCCAGACAGCACCCAAAGGAGCCTTGACTCCCATGCAACCAGCCTCGCCCACCATCCCACTCCCACTCCCACTGCTTCTCTTTTCTCCAAAACCTCTTCGATTGCATCCGAAGGCAAATCATAAACATTATTCCTCCATACTAGCAGGGGTTGCTGCTCCCCTGTGCTCATGTTTTCCGCTTATGATATGTACAGTCAGTCTGTCTGGTACGATTAATTTACTTTTTCCGATGGTAGAAGCTGATATCTAGAATGTTATCGTATCCAGTACTTATGGTTTCCTTGAGGAACATTTCTTAACTTATATTTGCGGTGTTAATAATCCGGAAAAAATAATTGGGTGCAACCATGAAATTGGTCCCTGTGTTCAACTACCCGTTGATTTTTAAGAAGGGTAGATATTACGAAACGTACCCGGAAAAATAATGTTGAAATTTATTGACCTTCCATTTATTATCTTGTCAACAAAAGAAAACTATTATTGCATGTAATTAGGCTTTTACGTAATGCCAATTGCTTATGGTAGAGTGACTTACTGACTTTGGAGTTTTCAAGGGCTAGTTTAGAGCCTGAAGACTACCCATGGCCGCCAGCTTTCTGTTCCAATAGTGTGTAGGAGGAGAAGTGTGTCCCATATATAGGTAAATTGCCAAAATGGGTCATCAAAATTTTTTTTATTTTGATTTTTAGTCGCCCATGTTCTAAAAGTTATGTTTTGGTCCATAATCTTACAAAATGAAATCTACAATCTTAGCTGCCCAGCCATTTGTTTTTGATAGCAGCTTTATTGAGATAAAAAAAGTGGAGGGTTCCATCAAAGAACAATGCGACACAACAACAGAAGCAAAAGGACAGAAAAAGAGGTGAAACAGAACCAGAAAAGCAAACCAAACAACTGGGGCAAACAACGAAGGGCAGAAAAAGATTATTATACGTACTTGACTTGAAAACATTGTCCCCCAACACCAAACAATACACCAGCATAGCCGCATAGCGTCATCTAACCTGTAATATATATATATATATAACATATGCACTTCTTTTTCACAAGGGTGTTCTTCATTGGTTTGGCCACATAGTCCATTAATATTGTTGGCGTGAAGGATTACATTAAATTTTTTGAGCCTACCTGGAAAGTGAACAGGGACATCTCCCTCTCCCTTCCTTTCTCCTCTGGTTTTTACAATTTGTTCTAGGAGAAAAGTTGCTGCAGCCAACAAGGCTTCAAAGTTTAGCTAGAATTGTATGTACCGATATAGATTTTACTCCCACAATATTTAATCGAACTGAAGGAGATGCTTCACGGGAGATCAAGATGCCTTAGGAGATAACGTGAACAAGTTGCTGATATTATCGATGGCTTATTTTAATACGGTCAAAATATTCATCAAATCTCTATATTCATGCATTTTGTTCAAATTAATCCCTATATTCAAAATCAAAATAATTTAATCTCTTAATTTTAAAAATTTTTTCAATTTAATCATTTTTTTAATGACATTTGACATGGTAGTATCACGTGACACTAATATGATGACATGACAATGCTGACGTGGTAGATCAAGAAAAAAACTTTTCAAAAAAAATCTTTGTCAAGTCATAAAGATTAAATTGAACAAAATTAAAGTGTTGAGGAAATAAATAAAAGAAATAAAAATATAAATATTTAAGTAGATGATACATATATTTATTAATAAGTCAAATGTTTAAATGTAAAAGATTTATGGTGTTAAGAAATATATTTTTTTTTTGGCTCGATCATTTTATTCTATAATAAGTACATTAATTTATCTATTTTTCAAAAATTAATATTGAATTCCCTTTTTATAAAAAAAATTCCAATATTTTATCTTGATCCTCTTGGATATATACTTAGTGACAGTATCGGAATTTACACAAATCCTAAAAATGTTTAGAATTAAGGTTTTGTTTTCACAATTATAAATAGTAATAGCTACTCTTCTCCTTGACCATTTCTCAGTTTTCTTCTTCGTTCTTTGTTTTTCTCGTTAAAAATTTAATTCATCAATTACTTGTTACGAAATTCGGGTAATAACAACAGATTTACGTTTTTGGATTTTGATTTGGATTTTTTTTCTTAAATTCTTTAATTTAAGGGCTAAACAGCTCTTTGATGAGAACGTTTGTGAGTATTTGAGTCTCATTGTTTTTGGTTTTTTTTTAAAATGAAAAAGGGAGATATGGAGTTAACAATGATTATAAAAATAATTTCTTATTCTGACTTTCTTAATTTGGGTATAACAAACCTTTTATTACACCCATCAAATCTGAACTACTCCACCCCTTCAATTTTTGTTTGTTTTTTATGTTTTTATTTTGTTTAATATTTCAGGTCATATTTTTTAGGCTGGAATGTTCTGGATTAAAGATGGCTGATCAAGTTAAATATAATTGTAAATATTTGTACCATTTCATTTTGTATTTACAATTTATTTGTAGATTCAAATTAATAATTTACATTTAAATTTAGCATAATTTAAATGTGATTTTTGAATTTAAATAAAATCATTTCATAAGAAATTTTAAATAAATTTAAATAAAAGGTAAATTGGGTAAGGGTTGAATAATTCTAAAAGAATGGGTATTTGTAAATTGTAAAAATTGTAACTAAATCAACATTTTTTTTAATTTGCGTTCAACTCAAATTAAAAACGAAGTCAAATTTAGAATATAAATTTCACATTTTTATACTATTATTCATAGAAGAAAAAAATAATTTATTTAACCTTTTTATATTATTTTATTCTAACATAATGTAAGTTATTCATCAAAATCTGGCTTTAGATATGAAATTTTTTTTCGAATTTTTCTTTGTAGAAGATGAATTCAAACTTAATTTTTACAAAAAAGATAAATTAATGTACATATTCTAGAATCAAATAATGAAGTAAAAGAATATTTATATATATTTTTTAACACCATAAATCGTTTACACTTAAACATTTGGCTTATTAATAAGTTTATATATCATCTACTTAAATATTTATATTTTTAAAATATTTTTTTAATTTAATCCCTTAGCACCTTAATTTTATTCAATTTAGTCCCTATAATATGACACATATTTTTTTTTTGAAAAATCTTTTTTCTTGATCTATCTCGTTAGCATTGTCACGTGGCACTGACATGTCAACATTGTCCACATGTCAGTTCCACATCAACATTGTCATGAAATCATACTAGTACCACGTAGCATTATCATGTCATCATGTCATCATGTCGATGTCAAATGGCATTGACATGTCATCATATTAATGTTATGTCAACGTTGATGTCATCTCCTTTAACAGCAAAATAGGATGTTATTAGGGAAAATGACTAAATTGAAGCAATTTCTAAAATTAAAAGGCTAAATTACTTCGATTTTGATTATAAAAACTAAATTGAATAAAATGCATGAATACAAAGACTTATTAGATATTTTGATCATTTTAATTTTGAACATCTTCATTGGTCGGAAGAATATCTAGATTTCATTTAAGTTAGTATTTCTTTCTGAAACAAAACTTTAAAACCCAATAAACTTTTTACCCATTGATAGAGGTGTCAATATGGGTTGACTTTGCCTAGCTTGGCCCAAACCCTCGTGGGTTGCAAAAATGGTAAAAAGACTTGTCCAATCCTTATACTCTTCAATTTTGTTCAATTTAGTCTCTGTACTCAAAATCGAAGTAATTTTGTCCTTTCATTTTGAGAATTTCAACAATTTAGTCCCTTTCCTTAACAACATCCAATTTTTTCGTTAAAGGATGACGTCAGCGATGACGTGTCACATTTTGATGACATAGCAATGTCACGTGGCATTGGGTGATGACGTGATAATGTCACGTGGCACTAAACGATGACGTTTCAATGCTAATGTGGCACTTACATGCTGACATGTCAGTGTTGACGTGGCATTCCTATGCTAACATGGCACTGACATGCTGACATGTCAATGCTACATGACAAATTAAAAAAATTCTGTCACGTCGTAAGGATTAAATTAAACAAAATTGAGATGCTGAGGGACTAAATTGAGAAAAATATTTAAAAAGTACAAACTCTTTAAGTAGATTATTGATATGCTTATTAATAAGCTAAATATTTAAGTGTTAAAAAATATATAAAAATATTTTCTTACTTGATTATTTGATTCTAAAATATGCAAATTAATTTATCTTTTTTACAAAAATTAAGTTTAAATTCTCCTTCTATAAAACAAAATTTGAAAAAATTTCATACCTAAAGTCAAATTTAGATGAATAACTTACATTACGTTAAAATCGAATAATATAAAATGACTAAATATGTTGATTTAGTTACAAGTTTCACAATTTACAAATACACATTATTTTGAAGTTATTCAACTCTTACCCAATTTACTTTTTATTTAAATTTACTCAAATTAGCAAAATATACTGATTTAGTTACAACTTTCACAATTTACAAATACACTTTCTTCTGAAATTATTCAACTCTAACCCAAACTTATCATTCATTTAAATTTACTTAAAATTTCTTATAAAACAATTTTATTTAAATTCAAATACCATAATAATTTTAATATAAATTTAAATTTAAATTATTAGTTTGGATCTACAAAAATTTTATTAATAAAATAAAATTTTAAAAAGACCTATCTAGTCCTTGTACTCTTTAATTTTGTTCAATTTAGTCCCTATACTCAAAATCGAAACAATTTAGTCCATTGATTTTGAAAATTTTATCAATTTAGTCCATCTCCCTAACGGCATCTAATTTTTCCGTTAAAGGATGATGTCAGCGTTGACATATTACATTTTGATGATGTGGCAATGCCACGTGGCATCGAATGATGATGTGGCAATGCCACGTGGCATTGGGTGATGACGTGGTAATGCCACGTGACACTTACATGCTGACGTGTCAGTGATGATGTGGCAGTGACACGTTGACTTGTCAGTGCCACGTGGTAAATCAAAAAAAAATTTACCACGTCATAGGAACTAAATTGAACAAAAATATATAGAATAGGGACTAAATTGAACAAAATTAAGATGTTGAGAGACTAAATTGAAAAACATATTTGAAAAATACAAATCTTTAAGTAGATTATTTATATGCTTATTAATAAGCTAAATATTTAAGTGTAAAAGATTTATGGTGTTAAAAAATATAAATAAATATTTTCTTACTTGATTATTTGATTTTAGAACATATAAATTAATTTATCTTTTTTACAAAAATTAAGTGTGAATTCTCTTTTTATAAAAAAAATTTTGAAAAAATTTCATACCTGAAGTCAAATTTAAATGAATAACTTGTATTATGTTAAAATAAAATAATACAAAATGACTAAATAAATTCTTTTTTCTTCTATTATAATAGTATAAAAATTTGAAATTTATTTAACTTGGTTTTTAACTTGAGTTAGAGTCAAATTAGCAAAATGTGTTGATTTAGTTTTTCCTTTTAAAAAAATGAAGAACTGATATATAGAGTTAACGATGATACAAGTTATAGTTGATGAAGTTAGATATAACTGTAAATATTTGTACTAATATTTGCTAAATCTATATATCATTTTTCAAATATTTTTTTCAATTTAGTCTCTCAACATCTCAATTTTGTTCAATTTAGTCTATGTACTATATATTTTTGTTCAATTTAGTCCCTATGACATGACATAATTTTTTTTTGGAATTTTTTTATCTGCCACGTGGTACTAACACGTCAGCATGTCTGTGCCATGTCATCACTGACACATCAACATGTAAGCGCCACATCATTAAAATGTGATACGTCAGCTCTGACATCATAACTGACGCCGTCTTTTAACGGAAAAATTGAATGTCGTTAGAAGAAGGGACTAAATTGACGAAATTTCTAAAATCAAGGGACTAAATTGCTTCAATTTTGAGTATAGATATTAAATTGAATAAAATTGAAGAATACAGGGATTGGATAGGTCTTTTTGCCTTGAAAAATATGAGTTGGGTCGGGCCAACTCATTTTTTACATAGGCTATAAAAACTCCAACCTGGCCCATCTCTTGCCAACCCATGGGTCAGGTTGGGCCAACCCACTTCTTTTTTTACAAAAAAAAAAAATTTCATTTTTACTATTCTACCTAACAAGCTTCATTTCAATAAAATTGTTCCATAATTTAATCCATAAATTGAATAATAAAAACATGTTACAAACAAATAAATTACACCAAATATAAATAAGCAAATAAATTACCTCAAACATAAACGAAGTTTCAATCTTTAACTCAAACTACTATCTCATAAACATAAATATATAATCAAATAAATAGAAACTTCAAGAACCATTTATGTCCTTCTCAATCTTCATCCTCAAACAAAACATTTGAATCTTATTTGGACAACAATGATGTCTCAATATCTGAATCATTATTAATTTATCATCTAATCTTCATTGCCATAAAAGAAAAAGAGATAGTGAGTTTCAATCTTAACTAAAATTATTAATTTGATAAGTAAATATTAAAGATATTGAAATATATAAAATCAACAATACCATTGATAACTAAATTATTAATTTTATATAGCTAAATATATACAATTATTAAATTAACTAAAATTATTTTTTTTGTTCCACAAGGTTGACCCGCCTCAACTTGGGACAGCCCACTAATCAAATAGGCTGACCTATTTATGTCCGATTCTAATATGACCTAAATTTTTAAACCCAATCTACCCCACTTTTAATAACAAATGAGCCAGGCCAATAAGCCAGGCCCATTTTGACATATCTACCCAATGATAGCAAGCCTCTGGCTTTCGAAGCCCAAGAAGGATATTTTAGTTTCACAAATATCCTATTGTCATATTAACATATTGGGGCAGAAACAAATTTAGTGGGTATAATATGGACATAAGCTTTAAACAAAAGCCAGTGTTAGAGAGGGCAAATTGTTGCTCATTTTGCACTTTTAATGAATCATCCAACGAAAAGAATTACCATCAAATTGGCGACAACCTAAGAAAGCCTGCCTTGGTTTTTCAATTTATTGGGATATTATGATTGATATAACATTTGATTCAGATGAGGTGATCTTAGGTAAATCAAAGGGGAAAATAGAAAGAAAAAGAGAAAGAGAACCTGCTCAAGGTATTGACTTAACCCAAAATTACAAGAATACATATTCAAAATTGTAAGAAGAGGGTGTTTGGAAAACAGAGAAATATATTAATGTGGGCTCATACTCCTGGTACCCCTGTCACCGAGTCTTCCGTATCCTCCCTAGCAGAAGTCTTCAAGCGGTCAGCAGCCTTTTCAACCTGCAAAACCATTAAAGTTATTATTTGGGCACTTAAAAATGAAATACATCATAGATTAGATTATTACCTCCTGGCTCCAATTGGTTCTGGCAGTGAGAATAATGAGAGTTGCTGTTTGTAAAAGAACTCCAATAATCATCCCCCACCAGATTCCCTGAACAGTGTCAAAGTGCACATTCAATATACCATTAGCAGGGAAAATTGATAAAGAGACTTGGGGAGAAATGGGCAGTGAATAAACTTACTGCTACTCCTAAACTTGTTTTGAAGCCGAGGACACATCCGATGGGGAGACCAATTATGTAGTAAGTGGCCAGGTTTACATAAGCCACAATTGCTTGCCATCCACTCCCTATTGCCACCCCTGAAATTCCAAAACAGAGTAGAACATTATAAACAAGAAGATGACCAAAACTTTGGGTCATACATAATTTTTTGGTTTCGTTCTGGAATGATTACCTGAGAGGATTGGCTGAATGCCATTTAGGAAAACAGAGATGGCAAGCAGTGGAGTCAAGTCTGAAACTGCCTCTATAACCTCAGAGTCACTTGTAAATGCTTTGCTCAATCCAACCCGGAATATCAAAACAATTGCACTGAAAACTATGCTGATAAGGATGCTTGTGCCATTCACCACAAAAACTGAAAATTTTGCTACCCTTGGATGACCTGCCCCTAGCTCATTGCTGACTCGAACACTGCCAAAGGCCAATTTACAACGATATTCAGTGACAGAAAAAAAAACAAAGTATTGAATTATCTAATTCAGAGCTTCGATTGGTTTGCTAACCTGGCAGCTGCGCTGAGGCCGAGCATAAATTGCATGTCCCAGTTCAAGTAATTCATGCTGAAGATTGAACCAAATTAGGATTTGCTCACATAAAGGAAGCAAAATTGCAAGTGAGAGAAGAGGGGCATTCACTTACCAAATTGAAATGGAGTCAAGTGAGATTGTTGGATTAGTAAGGAGCCCCGATATAAGCACCAACCCTTGGTTGTACCATATCTCCAAACTACATTATTATAAGCCAACATCAGACAAAGAAAAATGTAGGAAACTCCCAAACTAGTGAGCAGTGACAAAAGAAAAAGTACAATGTGTATTGTAGTTGTAAGCTACAATAATCAGACGCATACCAGAGCATAACAGCAGAAGCAACAGTGAGCTTGAAATAAGGCCAAATTCCTGTGAAGGCTCTCAAGGATAAGCCAGTCCAAGTTTCCTTGCAAGACGGGCTCAGAACAATGTAAAGCCCATTTACAATAACAAGAAACCACCAAGAGAGGCTGAGAGTCAGAGCGGCTCCCAATAGGCCATACCCCAAGACATAGACAACAACCCACGTCAGAAGAATGTGGACCAGGAATACCCCAACGGACATATATGCCAAGGGGTTCACAATATTCTGTGCTTGCAAGTACCTCTGCATTGGGCAACTAATGGCAAATGCATAAATTTGAGGGATCAAACCTCGAGCAAACACTTGGCCTTGCTGAGCTATGCTTTCAGTTTGGCCTATTGCCTGGAGTACATCACCAGAGAACCAATACAGAAATGTTAGAAGGACCGCCGCTCCCAAGTGCAAGATTATTGCTCTTTGGCAAATGATTCCCATTGCTGAGTATTGCTTAGCCCCATAGGCCTGTCCACATACAGTTTGCACTGCACTGGCCATACCCAACTGTATTTTGGGGGACCCAAAAGGAAAAGGAAAAAAACATTAACCAGGTACTCATGCAACTAACTGAACAGAACAAAGAAAAAAACAGGGTTAAGAAGAGAATACCATGATCCCATAGGCAAGACCTTGGATACCAACACTAGCAATAGAAGCACCAGCAAGCTCTAAAGCACCCAGATGTCCAGTGAACATCAAGGTAACAAAGCTGAGCATGTAATTGAATATGGAAACAACTATAGAAGCCCCAGATAGAAGCCAAAGAAGCCTGGACTCCCATGCCACAAGCCTTGGCCACCATCGCAGAGCTACCGGCCTGTGTTGCAAAAACTCTTCGATTGCAACGGATGACAAATCGGGTATCCGAGCATGGGAGTCGAGACCCAGTAGCAATGGCTGATACTCAGGAGCAGCGGAACCCATTGTCAGGCCACAGCAATTAAGTGAAGAATCTAGTAAGAGATGGTATTTTAGGTTTGACACTATGAAATCATGCCAGTAAAAGCCAACATATTTAACTAGTTGTATGGTGTGGGAGAAGAAGATGAGAATCATGGCATTGAAATGGAAGTAGTTAACTACTATTCTTTTGGATCGTTTGAAGAGAATAGCAGATGAAACTAACAAAAGTGTCACCTAATTTAGTTGCGGTGGAAGGGCAGGTATGGTCAAAGACTCTTTAGTTATAAACTAAAACTGTCAAGTATGAACTAGTAAATTAAACATTTAAAGTATAAAACTTTCAATACAGTTTTCAATTCTTTGTTGTGGGTTTTGGAGATTATCCAAGTTGACTGTTGCTACATTAAATGCCTAGTTAGGTGATGTATGCCCACCAAATTTCAATACCGTTGAATGGGTAGCAGAGAAAAAGACAAAAAGGAAAAGGGTTAAGCTGTTTTTGGTCTGTAACTATATTTATAGGATGAATGCATTTGCCTAACATTGGGATCGTTCTGTACATTTGACAACCCTAGTCTGAGCCTTTGCTTTCATTTTCGGGAAATATTGCTGATGAGCCGTATGTCATGTTTTTCTCGGCAAGAAAAGTCTGTGATGGTTGACCCAATAACCCACTATCATGTCATTTCTCCAACAAAATGCTAAATAATATATCGTCAAGTAATATTGTACTAAAATAAACCTTGGAAGAAAATTTGGAATTGAATCATAGCGTAAATTACACTTCAACCTTAGCTAATGAGCTATTGACCTACTCTTCTAATTCATTTTGCAAAGATGTTTGCCACGTGACAGTGTAAAGTGATCTAAATTAGCTTTCTTTCTTTAATTAAACACCCAATAAGGAAAAATTGGAGAAAAGGTTGTCAGAAATCAAAAGTGAAGTTCGTGTTGAGCCGGCCATTACTTCTATTGGTGTCCATTTTTGGTCCTTGTAATTTCATCTGTCTACTCCAAACTTCACTTGAATTTAGGGATCCATTAGGTGTGAGTGAAGGCACTTCATTCTTATGTTGATCGAAATTCATGTTAGAGATCATTTCATTGTTCATAAAAATGTGAATACATCATGGCTTGAGTCTATAAAAATGGAGGTTTGGGGAGTCTAGAAAGAGTTATGCTCAAAATTCCCAAAATGGTAACATGCTATTTTGTTCAAAAGCATTAGGACAGAATGACTGCACACACATGATAAGAAATTAGTACAAAGCAAGTTCACTGAGCTTTATTTCCTGTGAATAATTGGAGAGTCAGATTATTATCTATCCAAAAATATAGTTAAGACGTGTAGAATATAGATAAGTCTACGTTCAGATATGTTGTTCATTTATGAACTAACGTTTTTAAAACAGTAGATGATATAAATTACAGGGCAGCCAACAAATTGCTGATAACGTAATGGGATTATCCTAATAGATCCTTGTGCTCTAAAGGACTATAACGTAAGAGTTAGAAATATTTCCTATTATAATTTACAGCAGTATTCCGACACACAAGCTTTAATATCAACTTAACCAGGCGATACATTTCAATTACCACAACAACAAAAAAAAAAAAGGTAAAAGTTCCAAAGAATTCTAACAATCCATGCGTACATAAACAGTGCCATAAAACAGCTACAACATTCATCAGTGCAACTTCCATTTCAATTCCCCAACTTCAGGAGCATTTTCCTTTAGTATTCAAGAGACCCCATAGAGGCAAGTCCATTACCAGAACTCCTCAAGTCCTGTCTGCTCATGTAGTCATCACAGTGGTTGCTGCTATGGGTAAGCCTTTGGCTTGGGACAGAAGTGGCAGGAGTCAGGCCTTCTTTCCCCATTTGTTGCACTTCATGTGGAGATAGTATCTTGATATACCATACATTGTTCACAAATTCCCTGATAATCAAAAAACATGCAACAACAAAGAAAAAAAAATTAATCCACTAAAACCAACTCTTGAGCAGTCCATCAGTTCACTGCCATTGCACAACTCTGATGAGAGAGTGTTGAAGATTTTAATTTTTCTTCTGATGCTTTGGCAAACATCACGGCAGGAGTAAACTACATAAACATAAATTTGCATAAAGAGACATCTATTACAATCATCGCTGAACTTATCTTTCTACTTTAACTCAAGAGCTAAGCTATGCGAAGTTGGACGGATTAACATACCATGTGCTACCAGGGAAATAATTAAATGGGAAAAGAAAAAATTTAGAAGATCTATAGATGTGGTCAGCATCATAAAGAAACTGAAAATCCAGGTTCCTCAATGCTAATAATGCCTGAAACATAAATTAAACTATAATGTCACACTATTCTAGTGATGGAACCCACAATCAACTAAATCATAAATCCAAAGCATTTTAGCTTGGTTATATACCTCATTTCTTTATTTCAATCAAGACTATAAAATTGTATGAATTCAATCATAACTTTAACCTCTTACGTCATGTTTAGTTCACTGGAATGGCCAATTCCATTCCAGTGCTATTTTTGATGAGATGGTCATTCCAATGTTTGGTTCATTTTTGCACTAAAGAATGGCCATTCCATGAGACCCACTATCTGTTAAAGTCCATGAATCATCATTCCCGACCCCCTTGGTATAAGCTATTTAATGCATTAATGAATAGCTCAATAAATCTTTTTGGACAAAAATAACCTTGACCAATTTGCAAAATTTCTAGCATATCAATACTAAACTCTAACCCTAACCTTAAAACCCCTTATTTTTCCTCCTCCTCCTCTCTCTCTCTCTCTCACCTGCCTCACTCCTCTCTAAGCAAACCCTAGCTACCAATACTGTTGTCCTACACCGACTGACACCGTCGAAACCCCCTTTCTCTCTTCCTGTCACCCATTCTCACTTGATCGATTTATTTTTTCTAAAACCTTTTCTTTTCCATTCCTTTTTTGTATTTTGGCAAAATACTATTAAATTATAATAAAAGGTGTTTTTGTCCTCTTATCACTTATTCCTATGCTATTTCAAAGCCATTCTTGCCAACCAAATATTGGGATAATATCAGAATGACAATTCCATACCATAAACCAAACTACATAATAACCATTCTAGTCTTTTCTTACCTTATTCTATTCCCAAAAAATGGTTATCCATTCTCCCTCTATTCCATTCCACAAACCAAACATGCCGTTAAATCAACCTTTACCCCTCTTTAATCCTTGCAAATGTTTGATACTGTTTTGCATCAACAAATACTTCAATTCTAAACCGCACATTACCAACAAATCTCTTTCTATTCAATTCCACTTAAGCCAATATGATATGTAATATTCCTACAGCACTCTATGGTCCTCTACCCTTTTTGATCATTTTTTTCCCTGACGGACTGTTTGATCCTCAATTTATATCACTTTTTTGCATTGGAGCATCCTTAACCGTGAATCACACAACCAAAGAATCAAAATCCTTTTTTAATTTACCTTTGATTGATGCCTCCACACAATTACTTCTAAACCATAGTAAAAACCACATTCCAGTATCACTTCCAATACTTCTACTCTTCTTGTAAATACTCAACTTTCTGGACATAAAACTGCATTGTTTTAGAATTATGGTCCCAACCCTTCTCGTGGTAAGCTAAGTCCCTCTCTTCTAAAATGTCAGTCACTTGTAGATTAATACCATGGTAAAAATGCAATTTAAATGTTTTCCATTCTTAGAAATGAAATCTAGAAGACTTTCACCAAGTATTGGATCTTTAAATCTTTTGAGACAAATTAGTCTAGCAACCATTGCTACATCACCTAGATACTCCCAAACCACAACAAGAATTCGATCCAAACCAACTCCTTAATTCTCAGCATAGTCTCATGATGCAGACAGCAAGCATATGTCAAGAGAAGATTAAATACCAAAATATGTGAATATTATGATCTTCATTAAATTTACTGATTGGAGCTTATAAAGAGGGTAGAATCAAGTTTTGATTTTCTGTATATTTAAGGAAATAGCAAATTTTATTTTCAGTAGGATGTGATTTGCAAGGGCTTAAATATTGGTTTCAATAGCCCAAGTTAAAAAGTTTGGCTTGGTATCAAAAACCTAACTTAAGCAGCTGATAGTAATGAAAATCTATACATCCTCATCATCTCTGTCAATAAAATAAATACTGTTACAGCCTTTCACAGCAGTTTTAAGCTTGCACAACTGGTTGCTTACCTCATGACTGCTTAGGGTTTTTTTTTTTTTTTCATTTTATTTCTTTAATGATTTTTTTCTCACTATTTTTGGTATGTATCAATTCTGACACTTATGACTGCACCTTTAGTAACAGAAACTTCAAAGCCCCAAAATTCAATCATTTGCTAGAATCCTATTCCTTAGTTCAATCTCAGAACACTAAATCTCCAACTATCTGAGATTTGGATAATTTTAAAGATCCTACAGCGCAGGAAACCTAATCAGTATTACAGTAGCTTGATATGCGCAAATTTTCAACACAAGTATGTAGGGAGAATCAGCACTAAAAAAATGAAATTAAAAGACAATAAGCAAATAAATGAGAGCTAACATCAAGGAAAAGAATGTTTGAGGAAACATACTTTAAAATTTAAATGCATGAAAGGTTCTAAAGCTTGGAATACCATCTTGAAGGATAGATTCAAAAGATTCCAGGATGACTAATAACAAAATTTATGAATCAGTGGATGGATAAGTAAATTTGGTGCAAAACTTATAAAATTGTGTAACAACCGAAAGATTTGAAAGTAAATACCATTTAGACAGTCATAGATCATTTATAAAATAAATAAAGCACGGTTTGGAACTTACTGCCAAGGGTCATCACCAAGGAGAAGAATATCATTCTCCCTGTCAACAAATACAAGCTGCCAGCCTGATCTCTGAGGGTCCTCTAATTGGCCTTCAAGGCCAAACATTCGAGCGAGCTCACAGCGCAGCTCATCATAGCTGCTGAACTTGGAAATATCCAATGAGCGCCCAAAAGACCCCGACTTGTGAACCTGTCAACAAGCAGAAGGTCAAAAACCATGTCAATTGCAAGCCACATGAGAAACTAGGCATAATCCTGTAATTAGTTTTTGAAATAAATACAAAGGTACCACATCTAAACACAACAGTATGAGAGTTTAAGAGACTAAAAATTAACGAATTGACTTTGTCAGCCAAAATACAAAAAAGGACTGGTTGTTTCTTGATTAGCAATGGCATTCTCCAAGAAGCTTGTATCACTGAAGAAAGAGCTACAATTGAAAAACTCATACCCACTGTTGTCTGTTGGGCATTATATCAGAGATCCATTAGCAGTGATCCACATGATCAAGCTTTGCTCGCAACAAGACAAATCCCATATATTCACCCATTTAAAGAAAAGCAAAGATACATTTGCAAAGATTACCTTCACAAAGGTTCCGGTTGTAGGGTTTACTTGGTCCACATTTTCAGAAGACTGCAAGTAACCTGATTCATCCACACAACTTGAGGTAGTCATGTCTGAATTAAGTGGAAAATCTGTGCCCGAAGCACTAGTGAAATTTGAAGCAGCATATGGCAGAGACAATGAATCATTTTCATTCCCAATATTTTTCAGGTTTGTCATCCCATGCTGCAGCATAAGAGATGAGGAATCAATGCTAACCCCAAACAGAAGATTGTTTTGTGGATCAGTTGAACCATGGTAAGCAGAATACTCCCTTCCAGGAAACGGAGGTAATAAGTTAGAAAGTTCAGATACATTTGACCGTGCAGTTCCCAACTGTTCAACCTGGGGCAGTACACAGTTAGCTGCTCCAGATGAAAGCTGCGGTTCAACAGCTACTGGCTTGGACAACAAAGTAGAAGAAGAGATAACAGGGTTTGAACCATTCAAATTGAGTAAATGGGAAGCTCCATTCTGGGATAATGAACCTAAGATGCTTTGCATAGAAGAAACATCAGATGTGGCTATAGAATTGCCAATGGAGTCCGGAAACGTCTGCTGCTGGCATTGTGAAGCAACAACTGGCAAAGATGAGGACTGGGCCTGGCTGGCTGATGTAGAAGGAAAAGCAGATACCACATTAGAAATCTGCTGTGGAACAGACAACTGCGGCAGTTGCTGTGTTTGTTGAGACTGTTGCTGTTGGTGATGTTGCGGCTGATGCTGATGCTGCTGCTGTTGCTGTTGTCGCTGATCATTGTACAAATGGGGACGCTGCAGCTGCTGCAGAAGCTGAACTTGTGCAGCGGTCTGATTCTCCTGGAAACTCTGAAGGAAGGCATTTTGTGTTTGTGACTGCTGTAACATCTGCCTCTGAATAAGAGCAGGAGTCCCATTGGATGTGTTCTGGGGTTGCTGGAATTGCAAGAGAGACTGAGAACCTATTTTGGATGAATCAACTGTCCTCATGTCCTGAAATGCTGCAGCTCCCATTGCTTGGTAAAGATAAGGTTGTACACCCGGTAGTGAAGAAGTATCATGCCTTGGCTGTATCCAGGGTGCAACTCCAAATCCTTGGAAGTTTAAAGACTGAATTCCTTGATCTCCAACCCCACCTTGGAGCCACATCAATTGGGAATTGATGCTCATATCACCATCTTTGAAAGCTGGTAATGCAAAATAAATTGATTCAGTATAGATAAGGAAAACCCCTAACTTTAGGTGTAGTCGAGAAGATATATGCGTAATTTCAACCATTCTTAGCGAAGATTCTAGCATACCATGGAAGGAGGGTAGTGCAGATGGCCATGGTCGCTTCAGTCGCAAGGGGAAGGCTGATGGATACATAGGGAAGGTTGTTAATGGTTCAATTTCCCACAAGGACACTCTTGGCTGCCTCTCCCCTGCAGTGGATTCATCCCAGCCAACCTGAGATTAATAAGGTAAGATTTATGTCAGATAATAACGAACACATTGTATATTTAAGCCAAAAACACAAATAAAAAAGAATATAGCTTTGGCAACTCAATTCACACTCATACATGGAAACTTCAAACAAACCTTAACAGAGCGCCAATGTGAATTTGGCCAGCGAACAGGATCTAAGTCACTAATGCCAGTTATTGTACCCATATATCTGATACAAAGACACTCAAGTTACTAATCAGCCACTTACATTTGCCAATGATACTACAGTCACATTGACTGATAAAGATAGAAGAATTAACTTGAGGAAAATAACAAATAATTGTTGTGCAAGAAAACACCACAGAATTGCAAAATATTTAAGAGTATGAAGACCCACCGGCGGACACTTGACTCTTCTGTCTCAAACAGCATTCGAAACCGCATGCCAACAGAAACCCGAGTGTGGTAGACAGCTTTAACATATTTGGCAAGAGGAATGACAAACTCTGAAGGACTAGCCCTGCAATCAAGCTACTTTAAATGAACAAGATCTTATGTTGTAACAGCATCAGTCTTTTCCACTATTAGATTAGGTAGTTAACCTTGGGTTATAAAATATAGTAAAACGGCTATTTGTTGCAGCCGCATGAGCTGCTGCAGCAAGAAGACCAATGTGCATGCTATCACTTGATAAAACAGAAGATGGCATAACAGTCTGAGGGCGACTTGCTCTCCGGATACCCAACAACAATTGATTCTTTTCATTCCTGGTAGAAGATAGCAGATAAGAAAATAAAAATTTAAATTTAAAAAAAAAAAAAACCCAGAAAGATTATAGCTGAAAGCAAGCTTATTGATTAGTAGTATGGAGAGAAAAAGCAGTAAGCTGCACTAATAACCGTGCACCGTGTAAATGGTGCACAAAAGAGGATACATACCACTAGGCATGTCACTTTAGAGATGAGAAATAGAAAAGAATACTTTATTATAGAAGATGCATTCAGAAAATTTTTTGCTGCCAAACTATCTTAGCAGAATTATTGCACTAGATTGTTTCAAGTCCTGTCAGGGATATGTCAGCTATTACTACTTCTCCTGCCAATCACTCAGCAAAGGTACTTGTAAAATGAAATATTTATAAATTATATATTTGGATGACAGGAAAAGTTATTTACCAAATAAAAAGGACTGAATCACCAGCAACAAGTCTCTTTGCGCTAACAAAAACACTCCATCCAGTTGTAAGAAGATGCCTCTTTGGCTGGCCTGCATATGAGAACAGAGACAAATTGAGTGGAAGTTGGAATTTCACCCATTGTAATTCAAAGCCTTTTCATCGAATAAAAAAGCATATATCTCCCTCAAAATGTAAATTGATTCACCAAAAACAGCTCCCAATGTCCCACAGTAAATGCTACCCTTCACGCACAAGAGTAAATCTGAACATATTCCTACAGGAACTACTAAAAAATGTGCTGATTCTTTAACTGGCAATGCATGATAAAAAATGAGGTAAAGCTTCAGTTGAATCCAACACCCAAATAGCCTAATGAAATAGCAGAATGACAGTAATATCCATCTGAAAATGATTTGTCCAAAATTAAGAGGTGAAGGGGACAAATTACTCCATTAATGCATCATTCTTGTTCCATACAACATTTGATCCCCTCAAATAAATCATGCATACCGAAAATATTCCCAGGAAGTCTTCAAACCTTAATCTTACAGAATTACTACTAGATGACCATCATTAGCCAAGACTTAACCATTTCATTAACTGTTTTCAACAATCATAGACAGCTGATTAATCTTCACAATGCCCTTACATTTCTTGAGAAAGGAAAAGGACTTAAGCACTCAAAAGCCACAACATGAAGGGCTTAAAGCCAAATCAACTTTTGCAAATTGCCAGAAACATTTGTTATTTTCAAGTTTATCAGACATAACACGTCTACAATCTGAAGCATATATTTCACAAAATGACAAAAGCTCTTGAGAAGGTCATCACATTTCACAATGAAATAACACCAACATCAACCAAAAGTTCAGTACTGCACGAGATAACCTAGAAACTCTGAACATTCCAAGGTGAGAAACAACAAACACTTACTAATCAAATGGATATGCTGTTGAGGCAAAATTCAAAAAATAGCATACATCCAACACAGGGAGTAAACAACAAGAACACATTAATCTTAATATCTTATTAGACATTTCCTGTTCCGGTACTTTTTCTAATTATCACAAATAACTAACTTCACTTTGAAAGATTCGCATATTAATCAATCTAAAAAAATGAATTTAGATCTCAGTCCCAGAGATCCTCAGCCACAATTTAACTAGAGTAATAACTGATGCAGAAAAACAATATAACAAAGATATTTCCTGGGTCATCATCTCAATTATGCTTTGTAAATTGGATTTACAAACTTTTAGAAATAACCATACGAAACACCCAAGGGTTTAAGAAACATTACAGTACCGTTAAAACTAAACCAACAATTTCTTCAAAAAGTTAATAAACTGGATATAAACTGAGTACAAAAATAAATAAAGTGTGATGACAAATAAAACAATGAAATCATGATAATTTGAAAATTCTTTAAAAGATTAAGCTGGAAAACAATTTTGGACAAAGTTAGTTTAATCACTCACCTCGAAAGATATGTCTAAATTTCCACTCATTGTCATGAAGATCCCTCGCAATCAACTCTTGAGCTGGAGGCTGCTGGGAGAAATCCTGAAGATACAATAAAAATCTTAAAAGAATTAATAAAAGAGATAATGAGTGAGACTAATTCAATTAAAACCAGAAGCTAGTAAATTGAATTGCTTGTAATTGACTAAAAACATACAAGAGGAGGAAAGACTTTTTCAGCGGCGCGGCGAGGAACAGAAAATCCTCCATGAGTGCTTGTGTCACTTGCTGTCAGTGTTTTACAAAAATAGTTGGTTGGCTGTTTGCTGGGATTACCCAGTTCTGCAGGCAGTAGGTACACGTCCTTTTGCTCTTGCTACAAGAATGCTTTCAAGTCAAGAAGTAAAAATGACATGTCTAGCAAGCACTAATCTTCATACAAGGGCAAGTTCCCATACCGGACTCAGTGGCTGCAAGGTCATTTGAGCATACACTTCATCTGTTTCTACATCTGCCTGTACGTGAAAGAACAAACACCTTGATAAGCAACCAACTAAAGTTCCATAAGCAGAAAGTAACGTATGCAGCATTCAACTTACATGCATAGTAACATTGTGAAGCTGACAGAGAAGCTGTGGGGGTAAGCTCGGATAGTTTGGTATGTGAGCATCTACTTCCTTGTTGGTCGAAGCAGCAACCTGCAAATTGAATCATAAACCACGGACAGCATGCTGAAACATTAGAAACAAAATACACAGTCCCTTATAGAGTGCTCTTGTTTGTTAGTTCAGATGAGCAATCAGCAAATCCTGCGTTAACAACTAGACTTGAAGAATGAAATTCAGCAAAACCGAAATGGCTGGTTTAGGTTCCATTCTTACATATCAATGAACAACTAATGTACATCCTTACATAGCATCTTAAAATACTATATCATCCTTGAAACTTCTGCTGGTGAACTATTTTCGTGAGCACAAATTAAAAAATAGAATCAAATTCGAAAGAAAGCATGAGAAACGATGCAGGCATACTTACCTGTTCACTGTGACCTTGGGGAAAGTAAACAACCCGGCTTCCAACAGGCGGCAGGGACACCAGAGGACCCGCACATGCATGCCAAAGTTCAGAATTCAAACATTTCTTCTCCCCTGTACAAAAATCTTTCACAACTTCATAATTTCACAAATTTACAAGATTATGCAATTGTATACTTAAAGGAAATACTTAAAAAAAATAAAAAGAAAGCCAAAAATACTTACCTTCCTGAGTTTGCTGATTAAACCCTGATGAAGAGAGTCTCATTCTTCAAATCTCAAAAAAAAAAAAGAGGGTATTTTTTCTCAATAGAAAACCAAACAAAAAAAAGAAGTAGTGGTTGAAATAGCAATTACAAGTACCCCTCTTATAGAAGCACATTCAGGTTTCCTACAAAAGCCATAGCTAAAAGAAAAAGAAGAGAAAAACCCACCCCCCACCCCCCCTTTCTCCACCAGAAGCTTCTCAACTTAAGTTAAAATCAACATCCAAAAAAGCTAACTACCCTTACTCAGCAGGGCCTCATGAAGCTCAGATCATGCTTCTTGCTCCTAGCTTCTGTTCACATTTAAAAAAAATCCAAACTCCCCCAAGCTAAACCCTAGATATCTTCTTCACCAGATCTCCAAATTTCAAAGCTTTCCCCAACTCTAACTCAGCCCCCGCAAGTGTCCCTTTCGTCTGATTACTGGAGCTGCTCAGTTGAGTTAGAAAGCTAGAAAATGACACTTTTTATTGGTTTTAGGAGTTTTCTTTTTTCTTTTTTTTTTTTTGAGAGAGAGAGAGAGAGAAATCAAGGACTTGAGAGCAGCTGGAAAGAGAGAGAGAGAGAGAGCAATGAAATCCGCAATCAATTAATACAATTGTCATTTATTTTTTTTATTTTTTATTTTTTATTTTGTTATCCAGGGTGAAAGTCAGTCTTATTCTTACTCATCATTATTATTACTACTGTAAGAATGAAAAAATAAAAGAAGAGAAATTTGGGGATGCGAACGAAGGACTTTGACGTTTTTAAACTCTTACCTCACTATTACCCTTGGCCCTTTGATGTTTATCTTGACCTCATCAATCAACGTGGGCCCTACAGTCCCACGCAACCCCCCCTCCCCCCTTAAAAAAAAAAAGAAAAAGAAAAATAAATCTCCATTTTCGTATCTTCAAGCACTCTCTCTGGTTGTTGGGCGCCCGTTTGGGACACCAGCCCAACGCTAAATGGGGCCCCTTCTCTTCTGACCGAAAAACAAAACATGAGTCCGACCCGACCCAACCACTTTACACTACTCTCCTCTTTTATTTTTACTTCTAACCCAATTTAATTAGGGCAAATTCTAAATTACATCTCATCGTGTTTTGTAATCACAATCAGATGTCCGTACGAGATTTAGTGGTTGAAGAAACAAATTTATCATTATTATTTTTATTTTAATTGTAATATTTATTTTATTTTTTATTACATTTTTAATCAAATTTATCTTTAATTTAATTTAATTTAATTTACGTAACGTTAACGTGATTTTAATGTAAAAAATAAAAATATCACATAATCATGTTATCATATCATCTAAAACATGTTATGTCATTACTTATCATGACAAATTAACATACCACATGATCATGACGGGACACAAAATGATGAGTAATAATTTATTTTAAGGTTTATGATTTGGCCTTTGCTTTTTATGTGTGCGGAGGTTGTTCTGGTTTTGATATATTATGATGGTTGGTTCTTGTCCTGGCACCCCAAAAGTTAGGCCCTTGTTTTGTATAGCTCTTTAGGGAACTTCCAATTCCTTGCTTATTCAATAAAAATTACATTTGAAAAAAATATATAAGTAATGATAATTAATTATAAAAATTTATTAAATTAAAAATATAAATATAAAATATTTAATTAAATATAACCTAATAAAAAGAGTTGAAATGCAACGGGAAGAGTATACTTTTTAATTTAATCTTAGGGGATTTTATATGTTTTCCCTTTTTTTTTTCCTTTTTCTTTAGGCAGCATTGTTACCCATTGGCTTGACCCTTTCGTTCCTACTTTATCTTCAATGGAATTGGAAATGCTAAAATGGTCAGATGAGACGGAGGCCAAATGGAGTTCCAATAGGTACAAAAAAATTTAGCCCTTGAAGTTGATCAAAATTACCTATTATGCATTTGTATCTGTCCACACTTTTTCAGACCAAATGGCATGGTCCATGGTCCACGGTCCTTTAGTTCAAAAGTCATGCAGGATGCATCCACGCTAGCTTTGATTAAAGCTTCGCAATCCTACTAAACCGATTGGTTTGACTCTGTCTGTGAACCGGTCATTTCACCAATCAGATTCGAAGTATGTTCTGAACCGGGTGTCCTGAAAAGTAAGGTCAAACAGGGGGGAAAAAAAAATTGTCGCACCGTTTTTTACAGGTTGGATCAACCAAGTAAATCCGAAAAGACCAATACTGTCCCTTTACCGGTTCAACTGCCGGTGGTTAAAACATATAGAGTTAGATACTATGGTGAAGCATTTTTCTTTTTCAAAAGGAACATGCATTAACTAAGAAACAGTAGGATATCTAAGTTAACCTAGCAGCTTCAGAAGTGAAGTGACGGTGGGCTAGTATAGAAACTCAATGAGGATTGTAGTACACAGCAAAGCAGTTAATGAAAAGCAGAACATAGTTGGTAAAGGCACATTGATATCCTTGCTGAGGGAAATGCATGATTAATCTGTTCCTGCTGCAGCTCATTCAGGTACTGAGTACTTTGCAGCTGCAAATCACATATTTTAAATGAGGTTAGAGATGAGACTGACAAATAGCAGTTGCATTGCATCCAATTGAGATTCCCATTTTTAGTTATTGCTCTTGTTTTGCTATTCAAAAGACCACCTCTAAAAGCATCACCCCCTAAAAGAAATACCTAAGAAGATAAATTATTGGCTGTATATTAGCCATTGCAGTACAGGAATGCCACTGCTCCTTCATAATTTTCTATTTAAATTGTTTACACCTTGACATGCAACAGCTGTTCCACAGGTAGCTATCAGAATTCTGAATTCAACAACGAAATCTACTGTAAGACATAGGCTCACAGATACTGGAATCGTACAATGCCTAATACTATACCGCCTTATAGTTTTCATTTCAAGCTGCTTCTTTCCCTTTTAGTTTATCCTTCTGCTGTACAATTGAATTCTGAATCATGATTTATGAATGATCAGCTTCGATACGCTTCCTGAAGACATTCTTTCATGAGATCGTTCCAAGCTAGCAATGCTGCTCCAACCGCAGGCTCCACCTGAAATTCATGCAAGAAAACAGCCAAAAGTAGTGATATACGTAAAACAACACATTTAGCATTTGCATAAAGCATGCTAGTGATGGCAACTGGACAGTGTTAGGCCAGGAGGACCTCCATCCTACCCATCCCTTGCACTAAAGAACTACCATCTGCCAGTCTGTCACCTACAAGTTTCACAGTCATTCTTCTAAGACATTTAATTTGGATAGAGCAATGACTCGAAGAAAGAATTTAACTGTCTTGTGAGATATTTAATTGGCAGAGTAATAGTGTATAATCCATATCTGCAGGATGAAAAGCTACATGCAGGCAGGCTCAGCTTAAACCTGCCCCATCCCAAAACCATGTCAAGGCATAACAAATGATTCTGTACTTGCCATGACAATTAATTATCAGACAAAAGTACTAGTCTGATGGTGCAGGCCAGCCAACAGACCCACTTGAGCAGGAACATATTGCCATTCATTTATCTCATCTTCTTGTATGTTTTGCAGGTCTGATATTAACTCTGTTATTTATTCCTAAACAGCAGTTTTGGCATTTTGCATCTCCATTTAATTTCCACTCTGCTAATGTTCATAGCAAGAACATGTGACAACTTTTGTCAGTAGAGCAGCCAAAAAAATGATGACTGCACATCAAACACAATAATGTGGATAATACTTGTACCGGCCACTTGGACTAGACTTAACTATTATTACCTTTGGCCTAATTGGAAGGGCCCCAGGGTAGTCCTTGGAGATAAAGTCCATAACTTCTCTTCCTATGTCCCACCTCTGGTTCGCTTCAAGAACACCGCCAACCATAACAAGAGGAAATGAATTTTTTTCATCTGCAAGGATTGATGCATAAAAATGGAAACTTAGCTGGCATATTCTAATCAACCTATGGCAGAGCTATCAAGGGACAGATTTCCAAGTTATACATTATTACTTCAAAAGTACATAATATGCTATTTTGAAAGAACACATAGTCGTTACCGAACTGATGATCACAATACTAGTAACAATAAGAAGACTGCACAGTTGTATAAAGCTTTCAAATAATCAAATAATTTATGGCAGAGAAATGAAGGGAGAAAATAATACTATAGAAAATTACTTGTTATGACTTGGGATCACATGAGTTTAGCAAAAAACATTAAGATTCAACAGCTACATGAATGACCCATGGTAATAAGAAAATGCTTAGCAGTGTTAAAATGAGCATGCAAAAGATTAGGACCTAACAATAAGGGAAATGGTCATTACAAGCTTATAATCCAAATAAAGCAAATACTAACCAAATGCAGCACTTGTAAACACAAGATGTGCACAGGAGAATTGCCCTTACAACCTAAACAATAATATATTTAAAGACCCATGCGCTGGGGGGGGGGGGGGGGTAAATAGACCCTCGATTATGTTCAAAATCACCAGCATGATATCCATCTAGGCCTACAAAGTCAATTCTAATCTTATTATGTCTGAAAGATATAACAAATAAAACCTATGTTCTCCATATATTCAGAATTTCTACAAGAATCAAATATCTTTGTGTTAAATTTAGTCAATACTGCACTATCTGACACTACAAAGAATGTTTTGCTTTTGTATATAGGAATAATTCAACCAAACAAAAGAATTCTCCTTTTATTTCAGATTTGGCTTGATACGCCCTACCTTCACCACACAAGCCAAGTCTCTGAACAACAGCTTTTACACTCAAAGCCAACTCTTGAACTGCCTCTTTCAAGATCTTATTCGCAACTTCATCACCAGCCTCTGCACAAGAGACAACAACCGGAACCAGTGCTGCAATGCGAGCCCATGATGGATCTGCATAGGTCCACCTAAATCAATAAGAGAAAAACAAATGGAATTCAACATTTTATTATAACTAAACCATGAAACTATGATTATATCAATCTATCCCACATACTTTAGTTGATGTTACCAACTTAGTGACACTACCAAACCACTTCTGAGAAGTTTCAGAAACAGTGAGAGAAGAGAAAATAAACTTCCTACATGATAATTTAGTTAAAAAAAAAAATTAAAACAAACACCTGTGTACAAAAATTAATAGGACATATTGCATCCATCATCTGAGACCTTTTAAATTTAGTTTCATTTCATCCATGACCATTTAATTGAAATGTAGTATCTCATGACCTTTTATAATCTTGTTCATATCATCCTTCTATTATTAGCAACTAAAAAGTTGACGAAAATGACCCTATAAGCAACAAGTGGCATGCCATGCAGCAAGAGAGGATAGACATATAAGGTAAATACCACTCGTCATCCATGACTTTTCTTGCAGTTTCATAATCATCCATCAGTTTTTCAATTGCAACATAACACTGTAACCACTTGTGCGTGGTTCAGTATCATCCATCTGACTGACTGCCATTAGAAATTGTATGGAAGTGGCTATGGAAGCAACAGCTAAGATTACACCTGTGGCAGGTAATCTAGAAAACAAAGGTTCAAAAAAATAGTAAATCCAGAATTTAACTCATGTGCCCAATAAAGTCTATAACTAGTCTATCATGAAAAAAAATATGAGTTTATAAGACAAATGAATTGATAAATTCTGGAAAAAAATTTTGAGATTTATGTTAAAAGCTATTTGAGCTTAGAGAGATAAAGCAAGAAAATAAATTTGGTGGAAATAGAAAAGAGGAAAAGAGGATATACAAAGGAAAATCAAGAATTGTGCTGGTGCCAGCAGAAAGCCTAGTTGGGCAACATGGTAACTGGTGTGAATATAAGGAAAAGTAGAGAGGGGTTTGCAGTTCAGGTTTCTGATACTGGAAAGGAATATACGAGACATGTGAGAAAGGAGCAAGAAAAGAGAATAAGGGGCAATAAGAAAAAGGGAAAAAAAGAAAAGAAAAGGAAAAACAAAAAGAGTTATAATGTGGTTGCTTCATTAATACTTATTTATACATTTGCATGAGAGGTTCTGTCCATTTTTTTATGGCAATACAAAAGATTAATCACATTGAACCATTTTAAAAGGTCAGGCTTAATTAAATTGTTTTAGATGAAAGTGAAATTCTATAGAAAGGTTACAGATGATAAGTGCAATTTACCTTGTTTTTTCCAGCCCCACATTTGGTATATGGCATGCCTCATTTTGCTTACATGATTTGTTGACTTCTTATTGCTTGACTAATGAATGGATTATAGTGACACACTTATGAAAGGTCATGAAGTATAATGTAAAAGTTAAAAGGTTATGGATGAAAATTCAACCTACCCTAAAAGGGCACAAAATGACTAGTGCAATTTGTGCAAATGAATATGAGTTCTCAGTGGACTAATTTTGTGATTTATTCATATCCTTTAATTGACAACACAAACTGCAAAGAATTCTAGGAGGCAATTATAAGCCATAAATTAAAGCATCAATCCATAGATGACAAAGGACCACAAATATGAAAACTTTCTTAATTGCACATTCATTCACATTTTTCCGCCATATTTGATTGATCAACAATTTGATTTATCTTTTTAAAAATAGTTGCAATAAAGAGATATCAAGACCAAAATTAGATAAATACCCAATTAGTTCATCTGCAGAAGAAAGACCAAGTGTCTGCAAAATGGTAGATTCAAGCATGGTATGTGGACCTCGACCATCATGAGCCCTAATTACAGCAGTTAGTGCCAGTGCGGCTATTCCATATCCACTGCATATAAATAAATCAGAACATCAAGAAAACTACACTTATAACAGGTCATCGCAGAGGCAAACAGAAAAAGCAAATAGCAAAAGTATCCATCAATTGATAATAAATAGGACCAGTAAAAGTTCATGTAATTAACGATGCAGCTCATCATCCCTTCAAGCTATTAGAATTATAGAAGTTAATAAAAAGAAAAAAAGACTAAAAGAGGCTTTACTAATTAAGTGTCAAAACAAACTTTCTAGAGATAACTTGTATTAGCTAGCACTTTTGCTTCTTTATGTCTTTATACACTTATCTTCACCATTCTACACCCGTAAGTTTTCAATTTCTACACTTATTTCTAACTTTATTAACATCTCAAAGAACTGATAGCTTCATACAGCTATGGCAGACAATAAAGGAGATACTAATATCCCTATAGAATCCTTGAAGTCTGCTGTAAATGAGTAAAAAAAAGGTTGCACCAGACCTAGACAGCTCTAAAAATAATAGCCAATTTAAGCAAAAAAAGATAATGCTAATCTAATCCTTGTAAGGTACAACTGCTCTCCTGTAAAAGTAGATGCCACCAAAACTGAATAAAAGAATGCAAGCTTGCAGCAAAGAGAAAAGAAAGTTACAAACCATAAAGGGGTTCTATCCAGTCTATAGTTCAAGATAAATTTCCAGAAAAGTTTTGTTGCCTTCCCAAATTATCCAAACAATTCAATTTGTTGTTGTAAACAAATTCAACAATCCAATTGAAGCATAGCTAGTATAATGTCATAATTGCTGCCATGACTGTGTAATTACTAGTGTCACGAAAACTGTATTTGTAGCAGCTGTCTGTAGGATTTCAGAAGAGCAGAACCACAGAATCTTTATGAAAACTCAAAAAGATTGAACGCAATTGTCAGGTCTTGTATATGTGATGTTTAACCGTGAATATGGGCCAAGTTGGTTGTCAAAACCCCAAGCAAAATTCACTTTGAAAATTGGTATATAAAAGTCAAGTACGTATTGCATCAGAATTTTTTGTGGTGTTTGATGAAGTGTGGTGTCTGATAAGCCAAGTTTGTTTTTGGGTTAGTATCATTTGGTTCTTTTAGTAAAATTGATTCACTTAGGATAAATGCTTTTCAAATTTTTGTAGGAAATGATAGTGCAGAATTGTTTTGAAAGAACAGAATTTTCTTTTGATCAAAAGTCTAAAATAATTATGTTGATTTCAATAAAGTTAAAGTGCCGATCTCAATTTAAATACAAATTGTAAGGCATCAAAATAATGAACTTGAACCCATTTAGAATTTTGTATTCAAATCCTAGAGATATCCTAGAAAAGAAGTTTAGACTCAAAATTTTGAGCTCCAAATTTAAGTTCCCAGAAATTCCTTAACCCTTAAGCTTTGTGTCCACTAAACATCATTAGAATTAATAAGTCCAACAGTGTAGAAACTCTTATGTCTGAAATTGAATATTAGAGCAAAATTAAACAACAAAAAAAGGAAGCTAAAAATAAAAACAAAGTCACAATCATGCACCTTCCCCAATCACCTAGGACAGGTCCTGCGCCAGCTGCTCGAGCTTCTCTGCCATCTTCTGTGAATCCATATGCAATGGTTCCTGTACCAGCAATTAGTACACAACCATGGAGCTTACCCATTGTCCCACTAGCCAAAGCTGCCACAGCATCATTTCGTACATATAGCTTTACATGGCTGGGAAATATGTCTCTATACAATTCATAGGCAGATTCATAGATGACTATTAATTACATATTTGTATAATGAACTAACTTCAGGTAAAAAGAGAAGCAAAGGGTTATATGAATTATCATAACAAAATTTGACTATTTCAGGAGAACATTGATACACACAATGCATTTGTCAAACACTCATGCAAGAAATTTTTTCTTTATTAACAAAAAATGTCACATATTGCACATGCAAGGTGAATTACATGGATTTTCCTAAACATCTGTTGATTCTTATAAAACATCAGAATTTCCATTTCATTCAAAATGCACTCTGATTCTCCCAGAATATAAAGACAATTTTAGTTTATATATTCCAAGTTAGCGATAACAGGTTTCACATTAATTCTAGCAGCTTCAAACACGATGGCAGTCTTAAATCAACTGATATAATCAAACTGCAAGATGTAGAGCAAACCTAAGCCAGGTTAATATTCTTTGCTCGTCTGTCGGATGGTTAACACCAGATACAGCTAAACAAACAGCTCGAACTGCAGATCGATTTGAACCAGACTTTGAAAGAGCATCTGCCATAACTTGCTCCAATGTTTCTCTGGCAGCAGTTTCTGCAAAATACAGAAAATTGATAACCACAACATTGGAAAAAACTAACAGTATGTGATATTTTCTGGCCAAAAAATTAGAAGGAAAGAACAAACAAATAACAAAAACAAGGCAGTTTGAGCTGTTTGTATCTTATCCAGTATATCATGTACAAAATGTGTAATTGCAATAAAATATTACAAAAAAATAGGCTTGCCAATTCAGGCTCTTCTAATTGTGTCAAATTGTTGCTTTTGCCAAATTGCTAAAAGAGAGCAAAAGCTAATAGTAAAACGCAAAATCACATATGATTGAGAATGAATAGATAGCTGGAATGTTACACATATTCACACACAAGTATTTCGTATAAAAGCAAAACCATGCATTTCTTTTCTCACAAAACTTTAATATCCATTAACATGTTTTGCCTTTTGCTTTCCAAAAGTCAAAATGCAAGTAGCGAAAGCAACAACCAAAATCAAGCCTGTCTTCCACATTACTTCGGCTGTCCACACTCCCTTCTGATCACTCTAGTGCCTCCTAAAACTACTGAATTAAACCCTCCCAAATGCTAATTTGCAATAACAAATGAAAGAACGGGGCCCCACGGTAAAAGAAAAATGCGAGTGAGAGAAATTACCGCCGACACTGTTATGATTGGAGCAGCCGGCGACGGCACGTGCGAGAACGGGAAGAGGGTCGGGAAGGGTGTCGGAGAAAGGCATAATTGGCATACAAATGCAGACAGTGGAAGTGGTTCCGCCGTCCAATCCCAAAATCACCTGCCTGTTACTCGCCACCGCCACCTCGTGCTCGAAGTCCCAGATTTCCCCGTTCCTATATCTCTTCATTGCAGAAAAACTTTTGACGATTCTTATCGGTAATAGTCAAAAAAAAAATTGGTGGGATTTTCAAACAAGCGAGAAGACGGAAGGAGGAGAAAGAAAGGGGTTTAGACACTAGTGGAAGAGCCAAATGGAGAGCGAAGAGTGACGATTTATTTGATCAAACTAATAAACGGGGGTTGGGTTTGGCCAAGATTTGAAAAATAGGGAAATAAAAATAAAAATAAATAGAAGTGAGAGAAGAATAATGTCCGACTTGATTCGGACGGCTAATATGCCAAACGCTAGTAGTTCGATGATTCGATCATTGGATTCCTAAACTTCGGCTCCGTGCCTCCATCTGTCATTTTTCAAACTCCGGGACTGGTTGACCAACAAAAATGGAGGCTTGGCCTTGGATCGCCTGCCCGCCTGCTTTGCTTTGGTGGACTGGGCAGGACCGAGGGTAGGACTAGGACGGTTCCATCAAACCTGATCGAGTGTACTGTATATATTTATCTCTACTCCTCGTAGGTCGGATCCTAAACGGGTCCCAGCTTTCAAGGACCCAAAATAAAAATCTTTTACTTCAAATTTTTTTAATGAATTATTTTTCGTATATATTTTCTGACGTGTTAAGAATAATTAAGGTAAAAAATTTTAACATAATTAAACTACAAAATTATGCTTACACCTATAATAATTAAATTACCCGTTAGACATACCTATTCACTCTATTTATAATTATAACACATGACTCTTTAAAAAGCCATCCTTTCATGATAAGCCCGCTTTTTCTTTGCTTGCACTCGATCCAATCCTTTTGTTTGAATTATCTAATCTTTAACTTGTCGTTGTATTGAGATTGACTTATCATCATCTTTTTTTTAATTGTTAAATCACATGAATAGAGCCGAATGAATGAATCTCTTTTTTTATTACAAAATTAAAACACAATCAAATTCATATCAATATCTTAACCGTGTCGAATATGATTAATACATTTAAAATAATTTAATTAATCTTGTAAATCCATATGTTTATTAATTTGTTGTTTAAGTTTAACTATTTTATCATTATAATAATAGATTTTATAGATGTTATTTATATTGAACTCTATTATATTAGGTGATATTTTTATTTGTTATATTTGTTTATATTTATTTATTTTAATTTGGAATTAATAAAATTATATTCTAATTATAAATATTTTAATTTAATCGTGTATTAAATTGAATTGTGTTAATCACACCGTATCATATAAAATTTATCTCAACATATGTAGTATAAGTTTTAACCATGTTGTGTCCTATTATGAGATTAGTGAACGTATTCAACTAATCATATTGCGTTCATTTTTATTCTTATTATGTTTATCCGTATAATTATTAATACCCTAAATTTATACAACTCAAGACGACACATACTATTTTTTGTCACTCTAAAATCTAAACTAATCAAAAGAATGAAAGGCATGTGTATATATATATATATATATATATATAAAAGACATGAATACTAAACATTAGTGACACAATATAAGTGAAAGCCCAAAAGAAAGGAAATAAAACATTCTTTGAGGAAAATAAGAAAAGAAGTGTCCGTCTTTATGGGCACCTTTTGTCTTGTTGCACGGCACTTGCTCCAAATCTTGTTTTGCTTCAAATACAAAACAAGGTACTTATCCAAAAGATAAAGATTTTATACAAGACTAGATGAATATCATCCAATCTTATCTGCTGTTTGTTTTGAACTATTGCTACACGTGATAAAATGGACAATGAATGCTTCAGTTAGGATTTCTCACCTTCTCCTAATTACCCAACTTCACAGCCGAGGTGTCATACACACCCATAAGAGACGCACACAGAAAGAAGCATAGGTAGAAATTGTTTCTTTATTTACCAGACTTATTATGTCACCAGTTTGTCTGATGTAGTGGATGCACCTCAACTAATAACATGCATTCTGAACACATACTTCACTCTCACAAAAGGCACCCCCGTGCGCCTCTACTACACATTCTTCATTCAACACTAGACTGACTACATTACCATACTATTCCTTGTCTGGATACAAATACGTCTAGCTATGCCACACGGTGTCTGACTATACACATCAACCAATGCTCTTGATATTCACAAGAGAAAAAGTGGTGTTTCCACAAGTTCCCCAGCTACGTCAATGAAATTGGGAATAATGCGCTAGTCAAATCCCATGTCAGCATATCTACAAATACATACTTTGGGAATACACCAAGGCACGGGGAGCAAGAAAGTTACATACGGGAGATTAAAAGCGGGACAGACAATGATGCTTCCTCGCCCATGACTGGCTGGAACAAGTCCAACTCTCCATATCGCTCCAGTACACGCATCCTACAGTCCTCAGCAGCCTTCAATCCGGTTGAAAATGCACCGTGAATAGACCCTGGGTAGCTCATACTTGTTGCCTCCCCTGCAAAGAATAGGTTATCCACTGGAATCCTTAACCTCTCATACAGATCATGGGCCTTGCCTACTGCATCATAGCTATAGGAGCCAAGTGTATCAATGTCTGTGCCCCATCGAGAAACAAGATACTGAATCTGTGGGTTCAAGAAACAAGCAAATTTACTTAGTAGGACTGGGTGAAGTGCAGAATCTGAATAACATGATCTGTAACTTTAGATACAGACATTAGCGTTAAACACAAAATTGAAATTTGACTATATCATACTTGAATTTATTAGATATTTGATTATAATTCCACATGAATATATGCTTAAGAGAAAAAACCAACAGACTATTTGTGAAAGTTTATAACAAAACTTAGTCTTATCATGATGTAAAAGTTCTTCAACTTAATAAAACATCTATAACTGTTGGTGCAGGGAACTGACACAGACAAACACGGTTTATAAATGCTCAAGAGTCCCATATGTCAGTTTTTAGGCAGGAGCATCCTCCAAAATATAGAACAAAACATATCTTGAAAATTTTGGCTTACCGGGGCAGAAGCCTCTGGAAGGATCTTCCTCAGTTGCATAAATGCAAAATTTGCAGCAGCTTCATCAGACATTTTCTCAATGTCTCTGGCCAGCTGCCCAGCAGGCATATACACGAGGACAGAATGACCTGTGGCCTTGTGAAGGTTTAGAAAGTAGCTGCAATCATAAGTTGTCTCAGCAACAACTCCCAAAAACTCCACATTTGGCCAAAAGACCTTGTCAAAGTGCAATATTATTTTGTTCTCAATCCCCACTCCGAGGTCATCAATAGCTGCTTCCTTCCACTCTGGAAGCTTTGGTTCAAAATTGATTATCTTGGATTTTAGTACCCCTAGAGGAACAGCAACAATTACAGCATCAGCTGCAAATGTAGTTCCATCTTCCACAGTAACCTTCACTCCGTTGTAACGCCTCACTATTTTTGTAACCCTAAGGACAAAAATATTACAACAATAGACATTAGCTGATAAAGTCAAATCCATGCTACAGGACATACAAATTGGTGAACTAATTTTCAAATGAAATTACCTGTGACTCAAACGGATGTCAAGACCTTTGGCAAGAGTGTTAATGACAGGAAGATAGCCCCTGACCATTAGCCCGTGACCGCCAGGTAACAGCTCTTCCTGTGTATAGAAGACAATAGAAACAGAAAATTGTAAGACAAGAAGAAGAAAAGTGTGAGTGCATACGTTAAGTGAAGCGAAACAAAAAAAAGAAGCCAAAGAAAGTAGCTGAGAAGCATCACAATCAAGCAACTTTAAAGGAGATTCTAAGCAAAGGTTAGAACATGATATGATAATTTGGCAAAATGAAATCATAAGTTGAATGCCTCAAATAGCCATTCTTAAATTAATTTGTACTATTTTTTTTTTTGTATCCTACTAGGACCTGAATTTTTGAAGACCATTTGCTACATAATTTTACAAATGATGCCTGAAAGGAAACAAAACCAAAAGATCCTATATTCCTATATGCCTTCCCAACATCATATAGCAGGGACAGTCACATTGGACTTTCAGTAGCCCAAATGGGACAATTTGTATAGACAGGATATACAAATATTTGTTTGGTAGTTTATTTCTTTATTTTTATATTAAATGCAAAAGATTTAGGAGAAGAGAGAAAAATGGATTTTACACAAATTTTTAAAGAGTGAAGAAGGTATGTTACTGTGTTGGATAAAAGTCCAACTCATTTGAAAGAGAGTCTGAGAAAATTTCGTGTTGGTCGAACCAGCAGCTTAGGAACTAGGACCAAGCTCTAATTTTAATTGAAAGATTTTTATTCATAGAGTACGAAGATATCAAACCCTTAAAATGTTCAACAGTCCAATAACATTCTAGACCTCCATTCCACATTTCAGTTTCTATTGTCTGCCCAAGAAAACACATCCCCAATATATATAATTTTTGGTGCTTATATTGAATGAATTTATTAAGAAGACTAAGTTAATGAACCACAAAACTCAAACAATTCAAATAAAACCTCAAATTTCTATATATGAAAACCTGCCTGATCCCAGCTTTTAAGTGAGATAGTATCAGCATCTGCAGCAAACCAACCTTCCATTCGGCATAAGTACCACTGGAGTACCTTATGTGCAATCCCATCCAACCTGTAGATTAACAAAGCAAATTTTGAAAAGTCACATTTTCAAAGTCATAAAATGGGAGATGAAGAAAAAGATGCATGGAATAACAGAGTCACATTTGACTAGACCTTAATTCTGGTCTTCTTTCAAAAACAATTGAGAAAGCACGACTTATAGACATGTCGTCACTGTGCTCTAGTCTCACTTTATCTGTCTGCAAATCACGCAACAGAAAAAGACACAGCAAATCAGATTGGGACAGAAAACAGTTCAAAGAAAAAAAGCATTCTAGTTCTGAGGTCTAATGCACAATAATGTTAGCACCAGAGAGACATTAACCAATAAATAGACAACACTTGCCTCTTTCAAAATGCACTCAAATGCTTCTCCAACCTTGGTGACCAACTCCTGTGGAACTTGACGTCCATCCATATCAAAGAGTGCATAGCTGCAAAGAAAATAAAACACATTATCACCAAAACTAACATTTACAGTGTGAGGAAATATACAATATCATAAAGGAAACAAGACCATCCTTTTAGGAAATAAATTTTTTTGTGCCATATAAGGCGAAACCACTTTTTCCTATATCACAGATGAAAAGTTCCAACATATAGAACAAAAAAGGGAAAAAGCAGCATTCAACATGCTCTGACAAACATATAAAATCAAAGTCTAGGTGTTTGAATAACTGCTGCTCACCTCTCCAAGTCATGGTCATACAACACAGAGTTATCACCACTAGTCCGGTAAAGGGGGAGTCCAAGCCTACTGATCAATGGTGCCAAAGGATTTTCTTTGGAAACTCCATGCAACCTGAAGCATATATTTTTGGGAAAGTGTTAGAGGCAAAATTAACTTACACAACTGAACAGGACTTAAATATATATAAAAAGAATGAAAAAGGCAGAAACTGTACCATGATGCACCAAGGTCAACTGGAAAACCAAAGGAGTAATCGGTGTGAACTCGACCACCAATTCTATCCCGGGATTCTAACACCATAACCTAAAAACACAAACAAACAAACTCTATTAAATTTTAAGAAAAAATGTTAAAAGACAAAAGCTTCCATCTCCAAAGGGACAGCTAATGCTTAGAACATGATATTTTGTCAAGTCAGAGGTATCGGGTTTGAATCTTGACGAGGGGACCAACATGATTTATTGGACGAAAGAAAGTTAACTAGGTTAAAGGTTTTTGTTACCTGAATTGAGGCCTCACGGAGAGCATGTGCAGCCGCAATTCCCGCCATTCCAGCACCAATCACGATCACAGATGGTGACCTTGCTTGCCTCCTCGCCCCATTTGAGTAGCAAAGACCTTGGAAAACAGTAACCAAAAAATTTAAGCAAAAAACAAAAAGAAATACTAAAACATTACTACTATTATATTATAATAAGAATTAAGAGGAATGTCAGTCTACAGCTTTTTAACTTGCTAACTCAATTGAAACTGCCAATATCATGAAAATTAAGTACACAAAATAAAAAACAAATAAAACAATGAAATCCTTTATTTCATCAGCGTGAGCGCATACCCACAACACATCATCCTTTTGTTCTTTTCTGTTCCACGCCTTGCTTACGTGGCTCACTAACGCCACCTTTTAATTCTCCCAAGTCATTCTTATTCATTTCCACTTTACAACAGTTTATACCACAAACACAGTGGTCAAACACTCCAAATAGTAAAAATATTTATTAAAAAACAAACGATGCATGAACTTTTCTCACTAATTTGGATCATCCTTTCGTGTGTTAATATTTTAGAGCACCCGCTTATGACACCAAACTAAATAATTTCATATAAATTTAAACAATCAGTCATTTTATATATATTAAAATAATTGCATGTTGTCACACTGAGTCGCGGTGTCAGATACGCTGCATCTTAGTAAAATTAAACAAAAAAAAAGAATTAAAAATTAAAAAAAAAATAACCGACAATAGAAACGACGAGAAAGAAGAATAAACCAACCTCTGCGCAATTGGCGACTACTCTTGTCTGTAGGCTCCATGGGTTAACGATAATTCGGAACTAAGATCAGGATTGGAATTGGGATTAAGATTGAAGAGAGGATTATGATTAGAATTACTATTAAACAATAATAAAGGTTCAGTGGGTTTTTTCTCGAATTTAAACAGTGAAGGAGGTAATTGAGGAGAGTAATGAAGAATAAAAATTAAAAGGCACGTTATGAAATGGTTGGAAGAATTCAGAGAACACAAAGAAGAAAAACCCAGGTTTCCCAACCAGCTCATGCGAATTCCTTTCTTTTTCCGATTCTATCCCTCTTCTTCTTCGTGTTTTTTTTTTCTATTAATCCTCGAATGGCCAGGAACCGGAACTGAAGAGATCGAGATCGAGATATCGATCCAAGGCTTTAATCGCCGGAGTATTGAGATTTTGAGGTGGGGTACGATTGGAAATCAGAAAAAATATCTGAGGATTTTCTGTTGGAGGTGAAAGTGAGAGAAAATTCTAGAGAGAGAAGGGGCTTTTTGGGCTTTTGCGGAGTCCTGGCTTTCTGGGTTGGCTACCTTTATAGAGCTGCTCGTGCCAGCCAAGGAGGTCGAGAGGTTTATGTGTTTCCACCCTTGAAGGTAAAGATAGAAATGTACTCGCTCAATCTTGATGCCACGTGGGGATATTTTTTACCAAGTTGGAATTAGTTGAACCCAATAGGCGAGGGTTGGTTAAACCGCGGTGAGGGATACGAGCGTTTTTGGCATTGGATAAGCATATGCTGATATATTATTGCTGGCAAAGGTAAAAGGAGGAGAACAAAAGAACAAAGGAAACTGAATTTATACGTGTGAGCTAAGACTTAAGGACAGTTCACTACATCATACTCAGTCACGAGATTTTTCTTATTAAAGTCGAGCAAATAAAAATTTAATCAATGGAAAGATTATATAATATATTTAAAATTAATAAAAAATATATTTTGATATTTTATTTAAAATATAATAAAAATTGTTATTAATTTATCATATTTTATGATTTCTATTTAATTATTTTTAATAAAAATAAAATTCACAAAATTTAACTTAAAAAACTTACCTATATTGTCTCTGGCGTGTACGATTAAAAAGGACAGGTAACGCCTAACCGTTTTGATTTTTAATTATGACGATGGATGACGGATAGCTTATCAAGGGAATCAAATCTTGACTTGAGGACGACATGACGGAATGGCCCAAAATTTTTAAAAATTGAATCGCCTCATCCCATGTTGTTTACGTTTTCAATTTTGGATGGCTTATGTTTAGGTCTCACTATTTCTCCCCAAAATTTTCTTACATGCAATCCCATTCAGCCACGTTACCATTGCATCAAGATGGAGACGTAAAAGTATTTTGCAGAGCAATTATTAATTATTTAAAATATAATATTAAAAAATTTAAAATAAAATTTTATTTTTTTATTACATTTAGATATATTTTTATATTTTTATTTTAAATCAAATGAGTTTTTATTGATTAATTATTTTTTTAAGGACAAAATTATTGACTAATTATTATCGATTAAAATATCATTTATTATTTTATTTTATATGATAATGATGTGATATGTTAATATTATATAATATAAAAAAATTATAAATGGTATTTTGATTAATGACTTTTAGTTAACTATTGATCATAAAAGTTTATTTAACTAAAAATAAAAATAAAAGAGTTTGATTTAATATAATAAAAAATAAAAAATTATTTAATTTTCTTAAATAATTTAAGAACTTTTTAAAGTATTATACTATTTTTTAAAAATGAATTCGAAAATAATAAGAAACATTAATAGGCCACCCATTTATCCTTAAATTTATCCAATAAATTTTTGTGATATTAGGTGCAACATAAATTAGGACACAATGCCTTAAAAATACTTTTTAAAATTAATTGAAAAAACTTTTAAATTATCAAAAAAATTTAAATAATTTTTTATTGTATTCAATTAAGTCTTTGTACTTTTAAGTCAAATAAGCCCCTTATGCCTAATAATTGACTAATTAACATTAGTCAAAATATCATTTGTTATTTTATATCCACATAACATTGACATAGAAGGTGAAAAATACCATATAATCATATCATTAGATTATATCAATATATCATATTATCATCACATGACATTTTGACTAATAACGTATAATCAATCATTAGACATGGTCTTATCACTTATGGGGGTTTATTTGACTTAAATAAAAGTATAAGGGTTTAATTGAATATAATAAAAGAATAACTACTTATTTAAATTTTCTTGAATAATTCAAAAAAAAATTTAGATATTATACCGTTAAAATAATATTTAGACTAATGTGATAAGTTTTATATAGTGAGAGAAGATATTACCTAATATTCACCTTAAACAGAAAATTAAAATATTCATTAGCAAAAACCTTTTTTGTTTCAATAAAAACTATTAGATTGGTGAGCGTAAAAGCTATGTAAATTAATGGAAATGAGAAATGTTACAAAAATCAATACCTTCAATCACGGCAGAGCCCAATAAGGCACGATAATGACCGTCACTCATTAAATTTTAGTTATTTTATTATTATTATATATTTATATAATAATAATTATTTTTTAACTATCCGTCATATAAAATTCTGAATTCATCATTACCTTCAACTCGATATGTTCAATAATATAGCAACTTATTCTTTGTTATGCCACCATAAGTATCATGTGTTGAACAAAAGGTCATTAAAATATATGTTAATGATAAAGTCATCACTTACATCACGTTACTTGTGATAAAAGTGTGTTTGATTAAGAAGCACTTGTCAAGTTGATAAGTCTTTTGTCTTAATGGCAAAGAGAAAATCTCCAAATCTTCAAATTGTAGATTTAAATTTTATTATATGTGAGTTTGGTTCAATTTGATATTTAATTTGTTTAATTATATACTAATTTCTTATTTGACTTATTTATTCAGTAATTTTTTTTATAAGATTTTCAAGTTGAGTTCTTTTGAGTTAAAATTGCTTTAGGTGTGATTAAATTTCAAGACATAAAAACTTTGGGTTGTTTTCTTTGATTTTCCTTCTTCTTTTTTTGATAAAATCCAATTTATTACTTTTACCTAAGGTGATAGAATCAACTTAACTTTGGGTGATATTTTAACGTAAGAAAATAATAAAAACAAACAAACCAAATAAAATTAGCGTAAAGTTGGCCTTTACCCAGACACGGTGAGATTTTAACTTGAGATAGTTCTATAATATCCTCCGGCGTTTTTGGTTATTTGGATTTTCAAGGTAAGCTAATTTAAGCAAGGAATATTAATTTTTTGTTTCAAGATAAACTAATTAATATGTATTATGAAAAATTAAGCGTTGTAGATGTTGAATAAAAAAAGAAAGATGATATAATATTGGAACATCTGAAAAGAAGATATTATTTTCAAAAAAAAATTGAAATTTGAAAAGATATGGTTATTCAAATTGGAATTAAGGATATTTTCAATATCATTAATCAATTGTAAATATTGAATTTGATTAAAAACTTAAATTGAAATATTTGATTAGTGAATAAAAACTATAATGTTAACCAAAAACTTAGTTCATCAACTTGCTTGACTTAATACTGACAATTAGACATTATTTTATCAATTAAGTTTAAAATGGAAAAACAATATCGAATAAGGTTAAACCCAGATGTAGAAGTCTCTTCATTAGCCATATCTATAATTTATAATATATATAAAAATAAGATATTTTAATTTCTTTCAATTTTTTTTCAATTGAGTCTTCAATTGAATAACAAGTGTCATTCAATTAGAACTCTTTTTTATTTTTTGACTTTTCGTTTTCTATTGAATTATTTTTTTTACACCTTATGTCAAAAATAAGTTGTTTTTTACATTTGAAGGATTTTTTTTTACTTTTATTTATTTTATTTATTTTAATAAAAATACTTAAAAACAATAATTTTTAACTTTTTTTTAAGGAAAAAAATTATTTTCTTTTATTGAACTGGGATCATTCGTGGAAGACAAACCCCAAACATATCATACATTAGGAGTTTTCTTGCCCCAGTGGGAGCTTGTTCAAGTACAACATAAGATTCTTCTAAAACAAAAGCATAACCAGCCAAGTAATCTGTTACCATATTCCCTTCACGGTAGGTATGCATAAAACTGACCTCCCACTCTTTTTACAAAACATCTTTGATTGCACGTATTAAATCAATATTCGCGCAAGGTAGCAGTTTATCAGTTGATACCGCCTGAACAACCATCCTGTTGTCAACTTGTACTTGCACTTTTTTGAACCCAGAATCCCACGCTAGTCAGAGACCATGAAGTACTCCCTATAATTTAGCTCTATAAGCAGAACATTTACCTAGCTTTGCCATGAGTCTGGCTTGCCAATCCCCTTCTGCATTACGTATAACTCCCCCTGCAAAGGCTTCCTCTATTGACCTCTTGTATGCTCCATCAGTATTTAAACACACCCAACCAACTTGTGGAGCTCTCCATCCAATTAGAACTTCTTCCTTCTTTCTTCTCTCGACCTGAATGCCATCAAAGTCTGCTATTGTTACTATTGTAGTAGTTGCCATACTCTTGATCATACTTATCCATTTTCTAGTTGGATTAGAGGCAGCATCAAAAACCACACTGTTACGCCATTTCCACAGATACCAACAAGCCAACCCGAATACAACGGACCATGGGTTACCTAGTATCAGCTGCTGTTTCTGTAAATTGCTTACCAGTCATTCTTGTAGTGGGAATGTGAAAAAATCATTCTGCTCGTGTTGTGGGATTATCCTTATCCATAAAGACATCACCACCGTGCAGTCTCGCAGTACATGTGTCACAGTTTCATCTTCCATCCTGCACTGTGGGCATAACGAATCTGTGGTGAACTGTCGACACAGTTTTTCTCTGTTAGTCAAGAGTCTCCCACGTAGACATTGGAAAAGGAATGTTCTAACCCTTTGTGACCCTTGCCATTTCCAAGCTCCTTGCCATATTCCACTTGGCCTGGCTTTTGCCGGTGATGATAATTTCCTTAAGTAATCATATGCTGAAGCTACCATAAATTGACTCGATGCAGACTCTCCCCAATAAGGTATATCCTGAGCAATAGTGATAGTGGGAGGCATTGTTTGTACCACCTGAAGCACCACTTCATTTGGAAGGCAATAAGACAGTTTATCATAATCCTAGTGGCCATTTGGATTCAAGAAATCCCTCACCACCACCATGTCTAATGTCGGATTTGCCACTCTACAAGTTATATCAGCTAATGTCTTATCACTAAGCTATTTATCTTTCCAAAAATTTACAGACATACCATCTCCAATTACCCATCTAGTAGCAGACATAAATACTAACCACAATCGACTTAATGCAGTCCATAGACCAGAAGCTCCACTTTTTTGAATACTTTCTGGCCTTCGATCAATATGAATATCATACTTACCAGTCAATATTCTAACTCAAAGTGCCTCTTGTTTGTTTCTAAGTTGCCATAATAATTTCATGAGGAAAGCTTCATTCATAAGTTTAAGTCTTCTTATTCCCATGCCACCTTCATCTTTGGGTCGACACAATTTTTCCCACTTAATAAGATGCACCTTTCGACTGTGTTCATCACTTCCCCATAAGAAGTTTTTACACAAGTGCTCAATTGTCTGGCAAATGCTAAAAGGTAACGGCGTTGTTTGCATTATATAATTCGGAATAGTCATAAATACGGACTTTACGAGTGTGAGACGTCCTGTAAGTGAGAGTGTTGATGCTTTCTAGGAACTAAGTCGCATACGCACTTTATCCACCAAATAATTGTACAAGCTTGTCCTTCTGCGAGCTGGCGATAGTGGGACTCCAAGATATTTGCCAAGGTCATCGGAATAGTGGAATGCAGAACAACTTATTAAATTGTTGATAGTGTATCGACTCACATTCTTTAAGCAATAAAATAAAAACTTATCCACATTCACCTTTTGTCTTGAGCATGCACAAAACTCCTTAAGAACTTCAATTATCACTTATATTTATTCAATCGAAGCCTCTGCAAAAAGTACTAGATCATCAGCAAAAAATAAATGAGTAAGTGGTGGGCACCTAGGACTTAATTTCACTAGTTTTCATGAACCATTTTCAATAGTTGCATTGATCCCATAAGCCAGCCTTTCAATGCATAGTACAAACAAGTAAGGGGATAACAGGTCACCCTGTTTAACCCCTCTCGATTGGTGAAATGCTGTAGAGTAAGACCCAGTCCATAAAATCCTTGTGTTGCTACAGTGCCAATTTCGAGTCAAAAGATTCACAATTTTATCCGAAATTCTAGCCTCCATTAGTGTGTCGTGAATGAAAGCCCAGTCAAGCCTATCATATGCTTTCTCCAAATCTATTTTCACCATTATCCATCCAGTACGTCCTTATTTTTTCTCAAAAGAATGCATAGCCTCTTGCGCTACAATTATATTATCTGTAATTTGTCGCCCAGGTATAAAACTTGCCTGTGGTTCTGCCACTAAATAATTCATCATAGGTTTGAGCCTGTTAGCAATAACTTTCATTAATACTTTAAGAGCAACCGAAAATAGACTAATAGGACTAAACTGAGAAATAGTCTCCGGAGTATACACTTTAGGAATTAACACAATAAGTGAACTAACATGTTGTCACCAAAATCCCCACCCTCCATAACATTTGACACATATTTGACTAAGCTCTGACCAACTGTTTCCCACTGAGACTGAAAAAATAAAGCAGGTAGTCCATCTAACCCGGGGGCTTTCAATGGTGTCATTTCAAATAGTGCATCATAAACCTCTTTACTTTTTACTGGTTGCGTTAGTCTTAATTTATCCTCATCACTAATTGTAGGAAAGGTACCTCTGATGGAGTAGGATGGCAATGTCCCATTATCTTTTGAATATAAGTTTTGGAAAAATGCAACCGCTTGTAGTTTAAGTGTTGATTGATCATCGCACCAATTCCCTTGTTCATCTTTCAACCTTACAATCTTAAGCTTATTTTTTCAACGAGCTACCCTAACATGAAAATACTTGGTATTTGCATCCCCAAATTTAATCCAATCAGTTTTTGCTTTCTGCATCCAAAATGCCTTATCCTGTTTAAGAATCTTCACGTATTCTGTTCACAAACTATTTTCCAGATTTCTAAGATATGAAGATTGCCGATGTTCCAAAGCTTTTTCAACTCCTCCCAGTCGTGCCAATAACCTTCTCTTTTTATGAAAAATATTCTTAAACACTTTCCTATTCCACTAACAAGCCTTTGTAGTAAAGTTCACGATATCTGCAGCTAAATTATTTGAATTATTCCATGCCTGCTGAACAAAGTTACCAAAGTCCTCATGAGTTAACCATGCTGATTAAAAGTGGCAAACAGATGGTGATTGGCCATTTTGGTGGTCATCTAAACTACAAGTAGTGGTGTATGGTCAGACTGCACCCTAAGCAAATGATGCACTACTGCCTCCTAAAACAGTAGCCTCCATCTGACATTACAAACAGCCCTATCAATCCGTTCTGCAACCAATCCTCGTTGCCAAGTAAATTTTGGTCCCTTATAACCCAGATCCAACAACTCAAAGTTATCGATGAAACGTTAAAATTGGGTACACGGGTGACTCCCTGTCTGAGGTCCTCCTGCTTTCTCATGTCTAAAAAGAAAAGTGTTGAAATCACCTATTATCATCCACGGTCTTTGAACTCCACTAGCAAAAGTAGATAGTTCCTCCCATAGATCTCGTCTAGTTGTTCTGTTAGGACTTCTATACACTGTTGACAGAAACCAAATAGATCCAACCAGGTACTCAATCGACATATGGATACATTGAAAATGGCTGCGAATCATTGAGACTCGGATGTCTTCCTGCCAAAGAACCTAAATCCCTCCAGCAAAACTAAGTGCTTCCACCTTGTGAGATCTAGCAAATCTTAAACCCTTGATTATTCTGTCTGCCACACCTCCACTTACACGAGGTTCCACTAACACTAGGATTGAAAACTTATATTGCACCATCAATTCTTTCATTACTGCCATAAAGTCATTATTACCTACACCTTGACAATTCCACATAAAGACTTTTAGACCCATAACCATTATATAATAAATATAAAAGATGAATCAAGAGTTCGAAGAACTCTCATTGTTACCCCCACACATCTTTTTATTATTCTCTTTTTGACCAGTCATGTCACCCAGCGTTGACCCAAGAGTTTCTTTTGTCACCAATTTACTTAGCATAGTTGTGGGAGTTGAGATTGTCACTCCTTTCGCTCTTGGCTTTTTTTTGAGCGAGACAATTTGTGGCTGAACACTACCCGTCCTGTCAGGTGGCTTCCCCACCTTCTTTGCTATCCGCACTCCTTTGACTCTTTCACCCAATCCATCTCCTTTTACTGGTGATAGTCTTATAGTAGTATTTCTTAAAGCAGTTTTTTCACCTAGTGAGACTACTGAGTGTTTCAGTGGGTCAAGTATCCCCTCTTGAACCTCTCGGTCAGTTTGTTTATATTTCTCCCTCAGTATCCTTAGAGCATATTAAAGATTTATCAGCCTCGACTGCACTTTTTTGATTGCCCTCTGTCTCTAGTGTTGCTTTTTTTGGCTGTTCCACCCTAGTACCTATCGGTGCAATTTTACTAAAACTCTTGTCCATTTTTCCATTGGCATCGGCCCCCCTCACAGTATTCTGCATTTTCCTCCCATTTTCAATCATTACTTCAATCTCCTTGGTATTCACCTGCATTGAAGCCACCATAGTCTCCTTGGTATTCACTTGCATTGAACACCCGTCGTTAGGCGCATGGTTCAGTATTGTAAACCTGGACTCGTCCCCAGCTTGACTATTCGCTTCTGTAACTGTTTGCTTTCTGCTTCTCCCCTCATATCCTCTCATTTTTTTCTTGCTAACTATCTTCCAAGGGCCATATGGTGAATCCTCCTAGTGCTGTTCATCCCCTTTCTCCTTTTCATTCGTACTATCCAATCGAGAGTTTTCTTTGTTCAAGCATTCTTCTTAGACATGCCCATATAGTCCACAAACATAACAAATCCTTGGCAGGCCTTCATACTTCACCTTCTGCCTTTTTCCTTTCACGTATACAAATGGGACCAATGGTTTAGTTAGATCCAACTCCACTACAATCCTTGCAAAATTTCCCCTCTTTTTCGAGCATGTGTTATAGTCAATTTTCAACAGACGACCTAAGAGAGCTATCAATCTTCTTAGCACTGATTTATGGTATAAATGAAGCAGCATCCTTGGGAATCTAACCCAAGCCGCTACAGCAGTGAAATCATATACGCCTCTTACATAGTTCAGTGTCCATGGTTGCATTAACAAATAGCTTCCTTATATCACTTAAGGACCATCTAAGAGAGCCCTAAGGCAGTCCCCTTCCTTTGCAAATTTAACCAGGAAATAGTCATCATCCAAATCAACAATCGAGTATTTGCCTTTAGGGTTCCACATATAGGCAATCCTGTCACACAACAGCCTATAAGAGATTGGTCTCCCCAGCATTCTAACAATGACAGATAGACTTGGCAATTCATGTTAACGTGTCGTAAACGTGTCAGACACGATTAGACATGATTAGACATGAAACACGTTAAGACTAAATACGAACACGACACGTTTAACATTTGTGTCTTAAATTTGAAACATGTATACGTATACGTACACGTTTAATACACGTGTAACACGACATGACACGATTAACACGTTTATTAAACGTGTTAATATACGACACGACACAATTAATAACACGTTTTACATGATTAACACGTTTAACACGATTAAATAAAAATATTTACAATTAAATATAATTTTATTATTTAAATTTAAAATCTATAATTATAAAAATAATTATAATAAAACAAAAATAATAATAACATCAAATAATCACTAAAAGTTAAAAATTAGAATTGAACATGTATAATTACATTATACCCTTTATAAAATTAAAAAAAACTTATTAAAATAATTATTTAAAATTATTTATATAAGATTAAAATAGTTTTTAATTATTAATTTTTAATAGGTTAATAAATGTGTCACGTATACACGTTTAAACACGATAACACGATTAAGTAAACGTGTTTAAATGTGTTTTAAACGTGTTTGTCGTGTCAGACACGAAACATGTTAACACTAAACCCAAAACCTGTTTAACCCGTGTCTTTTCGTGTCTTGTTAATATGTCGTGTTCAAAATTGTCAAGTCTAATGACAAATTTGTTCTAGCGTTTAATAAGCTTCTCATATTTTTTATCTGAGATCTCTAGCGCAGGGAATCCATCAACGGTTTCTTCCTAGAAATCCTCTTCGTCATCCTCTGATTGATCCTCATTTTCGACCTCACCACCGGTAGTATCGGCATGTTCAAACGCCATATCCTCATCAGAAAACAGATCACCCTCTAATAACAGAGTATCTTTCGTCGATTTCAACAAAACATCCATGAAGGATGGGTTATTGTGCATAACCACTCTTGGCATTGTCCCCAGATCCGCCACAGCCTCCTCCCTCAAATGCACCTTTTTTCGAGATCTGTCATCCAGTATGGACGGCGTTGCATTTTTCGTCAAAGAGTCCTCCGCCACCAGAGAGTTCATTCTTTTTTTCTTCTTTTAATTATCAAACCTAATCATTTCTAACTTTTAATACTTAGAAGATAGATTCATTTAATATTTATCAATTATAATTTAATATTATTTTTTATCTATATTCTCTTATTCTACATGAACTTAAATCTATAGTATATAGATATCTATTTATACTTAAATGTTTAAATTTCAATAAATATCCATCCAATTCATTATATAAAAGTAGGATAATTGATTGGGTCAATTAATTGACATTTGTCATTTTTAATTAAATTAATTTTTTTTACACCTTATGTCAAAACTACATTGCTTTTGACATTTGAAGGGTTTTTTTTATTGTTTTTTACTTTTATTTATTTTAGTAAAAAATATTTAAAAATAATAATTTCTAACTTTTAATGCTTATAAGATAGATTCATTTAATATTATTTTTTGTCTATATTTTCTTATTCTGCATCAACCTGAATCTATAGTATATAAACATTTTTTTTGTACATGAATGTTTAAATTCTAATAAACATCCATCCAATTCATTAAACAAAATAAAAAAGTCAAAAAGGTCTACTCATTTCTCAATATACATGGCACACAGTTATCATTGAATAAATAAATCAATTGAATTTGATAACTTTTAGCCATTCATTTAATATTAGAAATTATTAACTATTTTATATTGATATGATCCTTACATTATACTATTACCTTATATTCTATAACTGTTTATTTTAATCTGTTAATAGTATAAGTTACATACTTTCTCATTTCTTAATAGTTTATTATACATCTAATAATCTTTGATAGGATTATCGTCTTTTTTGGATAAATTATATTTTAAATAGAATAACTAATTGGGTCAATTTGTTGTCATTCTCAATTGAATTAATTTTTTTTTACACCTTATGTCAAAGTTGCGTTGTTTTTTTACATTTGAAAGGTTTTTTATTTTTATTTATTTCAGTAAAAAAAAAAACTTGAAAACAATGATTTTTAATTTTTAATATTTAGAATATAGATTCATTTAATATTTATCAATTGTAATTTAATATTATTTTTTGTTTATATCCTATTATTCTACATGAACCTGAATCCATAGTATTTAAACATCTCTTTTATACATGAATGTTTAAATTTCAATAAATATTCATCCAATTCATTGAACAAAATAAAAAAGTCAAGAAGGTTTATTCATTTCTTAATATACATAGCACATAGTCATCATTGAACAAATAAATCAACTAAATTTGACAATCTTTACCCATTCATTTTATATATAAAATATATATTATTATAAATTAGTAACTATTTTATATTGATAGGATCTTTATATTATACGATTGCCTTATATCGTACAACTGTTTATTTTAATCTGTCAATAGTACATGTTATATACTCTCTCATTTCTTAATATTCTACTGTTTTATAATCATATATGTAGGTGCAAGTTTCCGGTAATTGAAACTAGAGCAAATAATTATTTTCAATTAATATCAGTTTATTTTTTTCTCTATCAGTAAAAATCGGACATTCATGCAGTTGACAAATACAATTTTGCTTTTTCTACAAACTCTTTTAAAGGTACCAAATTGAAATAAACTCTAACATAATCAATGTTTCCTGTGATCTTTTTCGTAGTATAGCTAAGGGCATGATCCTAGTATATATAAAAATAAGATAACTGATTGGATCAATTAGTTGACATCTATCATTTTTAGTTGAATTAATTTTTTTTTTGTATATCTTATGTCAAAACTACTCTGTGTTTGACATCTGAAGAGTTTTTTTTTATTTAATTCAGAAAAAAATACTAGAAAATAATAATTTTTAACTTCTAATGTTTAGTAGATAGATTCATTTATTATTTATCAATTACAATTTAATGTTATTTTTTATCTATATTATCTTATTATGCATGAGCCCGAACCCATAGTATTTACATATCTCTTTTATACATGAATGTTTAAATTCCACTAAATATCCATTCAATCCATCGAACAAAATAAAAAAGTCAAGGTCTACTCATTTTCTAAATATACATAGCACATAGTCATCATTTAATAAACAAATCAATTGAATCTAATAACCTTTAGCCATTGATTTTATATATAAACGATAGATACTACTAGAAATTAGTAACTATTTTATATTGATAGGATTTTTACATTATATTGTTGTTCTATATTCTACAATGGTTTATCTTAATCTACTAATAATATATATTATATACTCTTTCATTTTTTAATATTTTATTATACATCTAACAATCTTTGATAGGATTATTATCTTCTTTAAATAGTCCTGTTTTAAGTATGATAACTGATTGGGTCAATTGGTTGACACCTGTTATTCTCAATTGAATTAATTTTTTTATACACTTTATGTCAAAACTGCATTGTTTTTTACATTTAAAAGGTTTTTTTTACTTTTATTTATTTCAGTAAAAAATAATTGAAAACAATAATTTTTAACTTTTAATGCTTAGAACAGATACTACTAAAAATTAGTAACTATTTTATATTGATAAGATTTTTATATTATAGTGTTGTCATATATTCTACAACTATTTATCTTAATCTGCTAATAGTACAGGTTATGTATTCTCTCATTTCTTAATATTTAATTATACATTTAATAATCTTTGATAGGATTATTGTCTTCTTTAGATAAGTACTATTTTATAACTATATATGTGAGTGCAAGTTTCCGGTAATTGAAACCAGAGCAAATAACTATCTTCAATTAATACTAATTTATATTTTTCTCTACCATGCAATTCAGTAATACAATATAGTAAAACAACAGAAACCAAAGAAATGGAAACAAATGTATATGGTAAAAGGAAGAGCAAATTGTCACTATAGTTAGACATATCTGATAATTGTGTAATAGTTTATATTCCCTTAACATGTAACAAAGTGCAAGTCCTATATCTAGAAAGTTGATATATATCATCTAACAAAAATGAAAACCTTCAAATCACAAATGTTATTCATTTTGTTTAAACAATATATTTTTAATGGAAAAAAATATTAGATGTTTGATAGAATTATTATCTTTTGTTGGTTAAGTATTGTTTCAAAACCATATATTTAGGAGCAACTTTTAGTGATTGAAACTAAAGTAAATAATTATCTTTAATTAATATCAGTTTATCTTTTCTTCTACCAGCAAAAACCATACATTTATGTAGTTAACTAATATAATATAGCTTTCTCTACAAACTCTTTTGAAGATACTAAATTGAAGTTATTCTAATATAATCTATATTTCCCATAAGCTTTTTTGCAGTGTAGCTACGGGCACCATCCTAATAATAAAAAAAAGTTATAATACTCCTAAACTTGAACTATCTAGAAAAATTTAAATAAATTTTTATTTTTGTGTTGCAGTCAACCAAACATTTTACATTTTTATTTTTAGTCAAATAAACATTTGTAATTAATAGTTAACTAACTGTTATTAATCAACATGTCATTTGTCATTTTATATCACGTAACATTGACGCGATATGCTAACATGTTATATTGGATGATGATGTGACATGATCACATGATATTTTTTTATCTTTCACGTCAATACCATGTCAACGTCACATAAACATAAAAAGACAACTAACTTTTGATTAATGATAATTAGTTAACCTTAGTTAATAAAAACTTATTTGATTTAAAATAAAAAATGCAAAGACTTGATAAAACATAATAAAAAAATAAAAATTTATTTAAATTTTCCTAAAAAGTTCAAAATTTATTTTTAAAATATTATACCATTTTAAAATGACACACCATTGAAACTTTTTACGGTGTTTATAAAAGCCAAAGTGACAGACGCATTTAGCCATATTAAGTAATTTTTTTTTAAAGCGTTATACAATTTGAAAATGACACGCCATTGAAAGCTTTTTACAATATTTATCACAACAAAAGTGACAGATGCATTTAGTCATGTTGAGTAATGTTTGAATAACGTTGAGTTTATGCGGAATAGTAAATAAACTTTATGTTAATTTTTTAGTCAAAAGGGTGGTGTGATGAGAACTTCCGTTCCATAAAAAACCATGCCTTTTATCTGTATCAGCTTTGATAATCAATTTATTTAATAAAATATAATTCGATATAGTGAGTCCACATAAGACTTCCATTCCCATTATGTTGATCTCATCATAATCCTCCATTAACAATGCTTTGCAACCATTTCCAATAACAAAGTAGCTGTGTGCAAGTCTCATGTGTGCGTTTAGTTTTTAATCACCACAAACTTAGGATGTTGATTCCATATCTTGTTGATTACAATTAGGGAAGTACTAACTAAGAGGCATTAAACCTTGACCCTCTAAGTTTGTATTATTTACTTACAAAACCTTATTATCATTATTTTCTGTCTTTTGATTTTTACATTAATATATGAATATACCATAAAAATCATTTACAACATTCATATATTAATTAGTAATTAATGTTAATAAATTATAAAGTTTTTTATATTGTTGTTGATATAACAAATTTAGTCTTTCAAGAGTTTACTTTTATATAAGGTTAATAGAATGAAATGTAGAGCAAAAGATGAAATTAGCTTTTAAATACTTCCTTATCATGAATGGTTTCAAATCCCCATCCTTTAAATTTTTTTTTTGGAAATCATCCTTTAAAATTATAAATAAAAATTAAATTAAATATGAATATGATTTTCATGTGTCGTATCTAAAGTACATCATGTATTAAATGTAAATATTTTTAATGTATTATTTAATCAAGTATATTATTTTTATGCTACACATTTTTCACTTTTATTTATTTTTTATAATTATAAAAATAATTTTTAAAAAATATGTAATCGATTTAAATGAACATATAAGAAAATTACATTATAATATAAAAAGAAAATAATTATTTTTTAAAAAATATTTCTACCATTTTTTTAAAAAAATTAATTATTATTTAGAAACAATATCTTTTGTAAAAATCTAAAATGCTCAACAATTTTGATAAGATCTCATCCTATTTAGTTGCACTTGAAAAAAAACCCAAAAAACTTTATTTAAACTACCAAAAAAATGATCAAAAGTACTTAAATAGTCTTTATACACATGCATTTTCGTTAATTTAGTCTCTATATTCAAAATTTAGTCAATTTAATCTCTTAATTTTAAAATTATAATAATTTAATTCCTCTTTTAATATCATCTAATTTTGTCAACTTAGACATGATAAATTTGTTGACGTGGTCAACATTGACATCATCACGTTTAACGAAAAAATTAGACGGCATTAGGAATGAGATTATATTGTTTTAATTCTCAAAATTGAGGATTAAATTATTAGATTTTAAATATAGAGGTTAAATTGACGAAAATGCATTATTACAAGACTATTTGAGTTGTTTAACAAAAAAAAATTAGAAAGTACAAAAGAAAAAGACAACAAAAATGCAACCTTGATGTCTCCAGGCTCAGGAATGGTGGTGGAGGAAGAAGAAGAATGAGCTTTGATGGAGAAACGAGGCGAGTGTGATACAGAAAGAGAATTCTTTTTGAGACGGAGGCGATGGGTATAGAGATGAGAAGAAGAAGAAAAAGGAGAAGGGATGGGTGGGGCATTTGATGATCTGAAAGCAGCAGAGAAGAAACCTTCCAGTCTCAGAATTACAAGAAGCCATTTTTTTTAGCATGTTTCTTCAAGGATGATCTATTTCTTTTGTTCAGCGATGAATCAATTCAATGGGGTTGGGTTTGGTTTTGTTTTCATTTCTCCGCAGGGGGAGATTATTTCGAGTGGAACAGTTATGAACCGTTCTTGAAATAACTCTTTGCCATACTCATTCTCTTGTGATTAGAAGTGATTCACTCAGATGTTCTGGTGGTCATGAACCGTTATGTTCCTCCCCTGGAAATGTTTCTGGTTTTCACTGGAGATAATGAAGTGTAGCTGTTATCGGCAGGAGCCCATCCAGGTCCTGTGAGCTGCCATGGGCAAAGAGTTATGAACTGTACATGGCAGTGGAACATGTGGTTTTGTTGTTCCTGCTGACTAATTTATGGTGTGTACACAAGATTTGGCCTTCAAGCTGTTTGTACAAGGTGCGTGGAGAGAGATCAAATTCAGGTGATTCTGTGTTCGTATACCCATAACTATCGATAAACGAAACCTAACATTTGGTTTCTTTATTTCCTGTACCCTTTTTCTTACTCGTTCATTAGGAGATACACTACAAACCCACCGAATGAACCTTTGGTTCGACTTCTAGAAGGATAATAAAGCCGTATTTTTTGTGGCTTTAAGGCAAAATATGTGCTCAAAGGCTATATAACAATGACTTGGGTCTTGCCTAAATCACAAATTAAAAGGAAAAAGCAAAGAGCCCATATCACTTAAAGCCTTTGCAAGTTTGGTGCAACATAAATTATCAGTTGAGTGGTCATGCACCAAACTTTCCCATTAAAATTTGAGGCATTAAAAACTAAGGGAGAAAATAGCTCATCAACCTCCAAAAGTGGACAAGCCATCAATTTATAACATGCGCACGGTGCTTCTACCTATTTATCATCAATAAATGGGCCAACTGACTTCAATTTTCATGTGTAAAAATTTCATTTTATCTTTTCATAGTGGTGCTAGTAGCTTTCAATTACTTATCGTTTTACTTTTTAATTAAAAAACCCCAAAATATTTCAAACAAGACCTTAATTTAATCTTATAGTAATAATATATAGTATTTTATGAGACCCTATAAGATTTGGCATTTTTGTATTACATAAAAGTTAATTTACTTTAAGGTGTGGCATTTTCACTTTAAAAAAGTGGTCTAAATGGTGCCACAGTTAAGAGTCAGTAATTTTCTCTATACGTGTAAAATTATAGTTGCACTACTAATCAATTTTTATGGAATTTGTTTGATGTCAGTTTTAAGAAAAATATTCAAATAAATCTTTAAATTATTTAAAAAATTTAAATAAATTTTTATTATTTTATTATGTTTAATTAAGTTTTTATATTTTTATTTAAAGTCAAATAAGTTCTTATAATTAATAATTGACTAATTGTCATTATTCAAAATACCACTTGTCATATATGTATATGACGTTGATGTAAAGGTTGAAAAATACCGTATGATTATGTTATTATACCAAATTAGCGTGTTACGTTATTATCAATTATAACATATCAACATGTCATATCATTACACTCGAGCATTTGTCTAATTAGTTAGTGCATAATCTCCCTGCCTAAAGAGTAGGGTTCGAATCCCCAATCTCTCAAATATAAAAAAAAAAACATGTCACATTATTATCAGTTATTATATATTAACATACCACATTAATAACACGTGACATAAAATAACAAATGATATTTTGACTAAATCAATCATTAGTCATAAATACTTATTTGACTTAAAACAAAATTATAAAGATTTATTTAGCTCAAAATAAAAATATAAATACTTAATTGAACGTAATAAATGTATAAGGGCTTATTTGAAGTTTTTGAATAATTTAAGAGTTTTTTTTAGATATTATGTCTTACTTTTATAAGTAAAAGTTACAATCTTTCAATATATATTACATAGTATATTCATTGAGATTAGATTGGTAATTCGTGTTTTCGTATTTTAATCGTGTCATGTAAATATAAAATATTAACAATTATATGGATAAATACGAACATGACACGATTAATTAATTGTGTCAGAATCTTAAATTTGTCCATGAATACATTTAATAAACGTGTAATATAATACTACATAACTAACACGTTTATTACATGTGTTAGGTTAAATTTTATATTACATGATTAACGTGATTCAAATTTTTACGATTTATAACTTATTTACACGATTAATATGATTGATACGATTAATATGATTAAAACAATTAAACTAAAATATGTATAATTAAAATATAATTCTATCTTTAAATTTATGACTAAAAATTATAAGTATTATACTATTTATAAAATATAATAAAATTCAATATCTATAAATCTTAATTATCATAAAAATATTAATATTTCTATAAATAAATAAATAAGTTTTAATAGTGGACTAAACCTGTCCACACAACACGAAAACACAACTAAATAAATGAGAAATAAACAAGTCAGGAGTTATGTGGGTATATGATGACACGATTAACTAATTTGTATCTTAAATGGAGTCTAACCAGTTTAAGCGAATTTGACACGATTAAGGCATACTTTATTTGTATATCAATTGTGTTGACATAATTAATATACATGAAATACAATTAATATAAAATCTAAATCTACTTAAATCCATATCATATTAACATGTTGTATACAAAATTATCAAGTTTGGTTGAGACCAACTAAACAAAAAAAATTAAACTAAACCTGCACATGTATGATATGTTTAGTGTGTTGGGTAAACGGGACTGAAATTGGAATAAAGCGCATGGACATATAAGAGATAAAAAAGAGAAATTGATTGCGACATTTTATAACTAAGCAATTTTAATTTGTATGTATCCAATCACCGTCCTTCATTATGGAAGTCAATAAGTCAGTTACCACGTGTGCATATATAGATTTAACTAAAGTTACCATTTTGCCCATAATGAAAAAAATGCCACGACAACATGTTTTTTTTTTTTTTTAAATCTTTTTGGTAAAAAAAAGTTTACCAGTCCCTTAGCCAAAGGGTTTCCTTTTGTGAGCTGTCACCGACTGCGTGATGTAGGCCATTCGATTCCGATCCATAATTCATACTGATTTTACTTGTACGTGCGAAAGTGAAAGCATATGTGCAAATGACATGTTTAAAGAATGCAACGACACGTGACTGAACTTTGAATGCTTTCAAAATGGGTGATGTCAATGTGTTTGTTTTTTATGACAAAGTTAAAGCTATTGCAGGTAAAAATAACATCAAAATGTTGAATGTTACATGAGTTTAAGATGGACTCATGGCATTTGTTAAAGATAATTATACAAATTATTGAATTAGAATTATTATATAATATTATTATTTAATTAGAATTTGAGTAGTTGATAGATTGCTCCATGATTGTTTTCAGTGCGACGAGTTCGTCCCTGAGTCTCATTACCTCTTGCTAAGGTACCTTGATCAGTTTTTCTAGTGTCCCATCTTGTTGATTTAGCATATTCACTATCTCATTGAGAGTTGACTGCAACTCCTCACGAAGCTCATCGTCTAGGAACTCCAACTCTTTCATGTTGACATCGACTTCTTTGAATATATCTTTATGTCTCTAACAATCACCTCTACCTTGGATACTGGATCAGTAAAAGTGGACATCATATCTCTTGAATTTAACTTACCTCGCTTCATTACACTTTTGGATTTTGGTCTCCTTTGAGCACACACTAATCAAAACTAGAAGTCATCTCTTTTATTTAAATATTATAATTTATCTAGAAAATAGTATTGTATAGTAATTTTAACTAACTGATTTGTATTATTATCTTAACAATATAGATGTAATTGAGACTACACAATGGTTTTAATATTTTCTTATGGCCTTAAGAGGAATTTGGGCAGAGAGATCCTTTATCCCTATTCCTATTCATATTATGCTCTGAAGCTCTTTACCTTTTCGGATAGCTTGTGGCTCACTCTGACCTTTTGGGGATTCTAAATCTGGTCTATCTGTTCCTTGCTTACGTTTTGCAGATGATAGTTTTATATTTCTCAAAGTTAATCACCACGTACCATGCATCAGGGGAGATGATTAACTTGAATTGGTCCTTTATTCTATTATTTTTTCTCCTACTACTCCCGTACAAAGGAAGCGTGCTTTTATTGACTCTTTGCCATATGAGTGTTCACATGTAGGGCTAAAGATAAATATTTAGCTTTTAGGTAGAATCCCTAAACAGATCTTTTTTGATGTCATTGATAGTAGATTATTGGCATGATCACCCTTTTCATTTACGCAGCCAAAGTCACTCTCATCTATTCAGTTTGGCAATCAATAATACTAGTTTATTACATGTTCACTTTTAAAATGCCAGTTGATAATGTTAAGAAATGGCTGGCTGATTTCCTTTGGAATCATTCCAAAATTTGCTGGTGTGTTAGGGGATAAAAGATCTTTCATTGTTTTAATCATTCTTTGCTTTCGAAACTCTGTTTGCATATTCTTGAAGAACCTCATCCGTCTATGGGGTTCAAATACATCATGGACCTTCATTCTGTTACAAGGTGTGGCTTGAATCTTATATCCTAGAAGTAATTATTACTGCTTATACTGACTATATTCCTCATCATCTGTTACATTCGACAGTTAAAAAGGATCTTATATTCATATTGATCCCCAATTGATGAAATGGGACCTTGCCCCCGCCAGTTATTTATTTCCAGATTGTACGTGTGACCAAATCAGGACAGCTCCTCTTCAGTTAACCAGTGATAGATAAAGATGTTTGGGATTGGGGGCCTAGTAACAGTAGAGATGTCTCTGTTAAACCTACCTACCCTCGGTTTATTTTCAAACTCATAACTTGCCCTTTTAATCTTTATATTGGTTGGAATCCCTTGACTTGATAACTTGCCCTTTTCCTTAACAACTGGAAACCAACTCTTTTCAAGCCCAACGAAAGAGTAGAAATCAAGTATTGTTTCAGTCTAAAACTGCTAATACAAATCCCATTTATGTTCAAGCTGTTGCCATGTCCTTAGGTTCCAATGAAATCTTCAAGAAAAAAAATATTCCCATCTCCTTGCATCTTGTGCTATTAAAATGGCAGCCGCTGCTTCACACACCATGAGTGAAACTGAATACTGATAGAGCTTCCTTTGGTAATCCTAGTTGGTCTGGTTGTGGAGGTGACTTTCGACCAGATGCTGGTACTGAAATATCTACTAATACTATTGTTGAATTCCAGATAGTCAGGTCAAGGAGGGTGTTCTCCCTTACCTGGAAGCCCATAATCATTTGCAAAACAGACTTGAGCCCCCTTCTCTCTGGCCCCAACCCCCTCACCCTAAAAATAGATTTAGCCTTTTTTTTTATTTGTTTTGCATATTATGGCCCATTGGGCTTGATCTATAAGTTTATTTTGTTTTTAGCCAGGTCGACTTCCATGTAAATGAAAGAAAATTGTTTATATCACATATATTCGATCAGTGATCAACTATGTAATTTACTTATAGTTTATCGTGTGATTTTGGGACATGGAAGAGACAAACAAGGAGTGAAACTCTGTGAATATAATTAAATATTATCTATCAAACTTAGTACATAGAGAATCATATCAGCCTGATCGATCAATCAATGCACGTGATTAGGGAAAGAAACAAGGCCAATGATTGAAGAAAAAGCCTTGTTTCATAACCAAACTCGAAGTAATATTTTTGGGTAACTCCAAATGGGGTATAAAGGGTAGCCAACTTGTGGACACAAGAAATGCCTGGCCAGTGGATATTATTAGAGGAAATTTCTTTGCAATTGGAGACCGACACGTTAGCATCAATCTTTTCCCTAACCTCCCAACACCAGAGACGATTGAAAGCCGTCCCCATGCACCATCTTTGGGTGGCTACAATTATTTTGTATGAATTATCTCTTTACATGCCTAGATGATCTTTATGCACAATGCCCCACCTTTAGTACTCCTCTCTCTTTCCATACCACCTAGCATGGATAAAAGTCTTTTTGAGACTTGAACATGTTTGAGTCATTACATAGCAATACGGACCAATATTAAAATTAAAAATAAAAATATTATTTGAATATTTAATTCAATGATATATATCTAACGAATGTCTTTTTTTTTTTATTAAAAAAAAGTACTGTATATGACTCGAAATTTTATATCTTTGTAATGACATTTGTCTTCTTTACTTAAAAGAATCAGATTTAATTCTTCTCTTTTCTAAATTTAAAAAAGGTACACACAAAAAAAAAAAGTAAAAAAAGAAAAAGAAAGAGATGATGATGCTAAGGAAGAATGCAATAGCAAGGAGATTGGTGGTTTTTGATGGTGACGAAGATAAGGGTGTGACACCATTTTGCAGTCCATGTAGATGGAGTATAGGGGGAATAAAATCTAGTGAGATCACAGAGATGAGAACTAGTTGATTACGTGGTGTTTAGTTTATTCCTGGCTAGTTGGAAACATGACAGTCTATAATATATATATCAAGGCAACTTGAAAAAAGAATGATTATAAAATACATTATATTTTTGTTGAATCATGCACCTACCTTGTCTGTACTGCAGCTTATAGGTTGTATTCTTGTTGGATTGCTCCTTATATTTGCTGGTCATAATGAATTAATGTTGTCAAACTTTGGAATATGCTCCTTTCGTATGCATGATGCACCCCTAGTTGGAACCCCATGCATGCACCCCTGCCTAATAGACTCTATGCCAATTAAAGTAGGATTATGTTTTTTTTTATTGTCAAGTCCATAGACATAGTTTACAAAATAATGTATTATTTCGTTATTTTACATTAAAAATTATTGAAAATTAAAAATGTAATGACAAAATTCTATTAATAAAGTATAATGATAAAACTTGAACCTAACTTATAATAAAATGGTAAATTAATTTGATTTAAATCTCTTTTATTTTGAATTTCACTATTTAAATATAAAAATTATATATTAATTAATAAATTAAATATTTTAATAATATATTCGTGTGTATATATATATATATATATATTTATAAATAGTAAGTAAGAAACAAGTTTAGTTTGCCGACCTGTAAGGGATGGGATCTCATTTAAAACGAGGAAAGGAAGGTGTAGTCTACTTTCATCACTTTCCAACTTGATAGCAAAGAATCGCCTTCCCCCTTTGTCCTCTCAGAACAGCATACGCCAGCTGTACTCCAAAAAACATCGCCATCACTTTTAAGTGCTCAACTTCAACGTCGACTTACCTTAACATGTATTAAAAAATATTTTTATATTTATACTTTAATCATTTTTAAATGTTTTTTATAATTAAAATTACATAAAATTAATTCTTTATCAATATAATAATATCACAAACTTAAAACATTTTATCTAAAGCCCAGCTCATGGGGAATTTGAATTTTAAATTTTATCTAAAGAATTTTAACAATAATTAGATTAAGGATAAAATATTCTAATTTTTTTATATTTTGATCAAAATTATACGTAAATTTATTAATTTTTAAAATAAATATTTTATTTCAAAAAAATATTTTTTTGTTGGATAAGTAGATCCAGCCGTTCATCAATTATTAGTACTTTTATCTATTTATTGACGTAACAAGAGTAAAAAAATAATTTTTATAATTATAATTATATAATTTTATTATTTTTTATTAATTAAAAAAAAAGCTCCACTTAGGGAGCTCGATCAGGCCTCCCTAAGGGAGCATCGGGTTCCCCAAGGAGAGCATCGATCTGGTGCTCCCTTCCCTTGGGAGCACCAGCTGATGCTCTTTTTTCTTGGAGAGTTGATATGTGCTCTTTATTTTTTTATTTTTTTAAAAATATAATAATAAAATTTTAAATTAATAAAAAATAAAAAAAATATTTTTTCTTTTTATTATTTCTATTAACGGTGTTTATAGTCTTGAGATTGATTTCTATTTCGAAAACTAATAAACTTTCGTGTGATTTGAATTAAAACTTAGGAGGTTAAGATATTTTATCCTTAGATTAGCCGTTTCTTTTGAGAGAAAACGATATCTCTTTAATTACAAAATTACAATTATTCAATCCAATACTTTCAAATTAATTTTCATTACTTGATCTAGAATGATGTAATAAGTTATTTTATTCCAACTAAAAAAAAAAATTAATTTCCACTAATATATTTCCATCTCTCCTCTCTTGCTTAGCAGAATAGTTAGGGTGATCAAGGAATCGTCCCTCGTAAAAGTTAATTAAAATATTATTTATTATATATTTTCAATAAATGCAATGGTTGACCGTTAATATTTTGAATTTCAATGAATTAAAAAAATTATTACATATTATAATAATATTCAAAAGCATCTTAAAGGCACTGGTCAACAAAATTTAAGCAAAATGTTATTCTTCCTAGCTCAACAATTTCTCACCTAATATAAAAAGCATTGATTTTACGGATTGCATGTATAAATAGGAATGATAATGGGGCGAGCATTGCCTCATTTGCCCTCACTTTATTTAGATAATTAGGATCTCGTGTCCATTATGAATCTCATATCAATAAGAGAAAGAGTATGTCTTGAATTTATAAATAACAACCTTCTTCCACTTATCAATCATATTTTTTATATTAGAAATATGAATTTGTGATAAGTGGCATTAGATCAGATCTAAATTTTTGTAATATCAAAATAGACTCAAATCTTCATTAATTTCAAATCTTCATGACTGATACTAAATTGAGATAAACTTGAATCAAGTTGCCATGTAACAAAAGTGTTGGTTTATAAATGAGGGCCTTCGAGTTACCCTTAGCATGGATAAGCGAGATTTCTAACATCCATATCAGCCTCACTTGCATAGTCAATATTATTCTTTTTTTTTTTCATAAAAATCATTTCAATTAAATTGTTAACAAAAGAAATCATGTAATTAATATGCTTTCATGTTATTAATTATTAATACTAATAATTTTTTTTTGCAAATCCTTCATATTAATTTATATAATATAATATAACTATCATTAATCTTAAATGGAATAAAAGTATCTAACACAAATTTTGATACACCAAACTTAATATAATTTTGAAAAGATTTATAAAATAAAACAGTAATCCTAATCATAATTATAAGTTTCAATTTTTCAAGTTCAATATAAATATTTAAAATTTAATTAGTTAAAAACTTCTCTCTCTCTATATATATATATAAGTATAAAAAAATAAATAGTAGCATAAGCGAGATGGGGCAACCATAAAACGCAACTCCCCCGGGTTGGGGGCGGATCGGTGTAGAATGGGAGCAGCTGGGGTTTTGCCATCTCCATATGTAAGTTTGGTGCATCCCTGAGCAGTTGGGTAGATTTAATGGGGAATTATTATTATTGTTATTATTATTTTTTGTTCTTTTTGGGGTATAGGTTATAATGGGGATGTTGATACCTTTACCATTCAACTTATTGCAGCATTGACCAAAGAAAAAGATAAAGCAACACAGAAATCCCTACGTTGTCAGAAACTTAGACAAGCAAATGGAATTGGCATATATATATCTATTGAAATCTAGAAAACTAGCATGTCAACCTAACAATGGGGAGGTAATGGATAAGGACCAAAGATAACACATTTACTTTCTCTTGTATATGGAATAAACCGCAAGAGCTTGAAACTTTTTTAATTATCAGAATGAGTTTCAAAATTTTTTAAAAATTAAACAATAAGTAAATTGAGAGCGAATAGAAAAAGCAATGACCGATTTAAGATTTTGCATGAAAATTGATGAAAGGGTAATCATATAAAGTTATAAATCGAATTAATGAGTCGATTCAGGGTAAAAATTAATTATTTTTTAAATAAAATTAATTGTAAGAGATGAGCACTTTCGATCCGCCCCATTTGGATGTCAAAGTACATAACCAGATGATGTTGAGTTTCACAAGAAGAGGTGGAAGGAAGACGAAAGGAGAGAAAAGATGCATCAGCCGACCCCAAGATACATAGCCAGTGGACAATATTATGCAAGTTATTCGTTATGTCAATTTTGATGCCATTAAATTTTTATGCCTTTTTTTTTTTAAAAAAAAAATAATTAAAAAAAGGGAATTGGAATTGAAGTCTTTAAACAGGGAATACATATATTTATCATGGGATTAATATTTATATGTTATTTTTTTTTATGACTTGATACCTATGTTTTAATATTTCTATAAAAATAAAAAAGGGTTAACATTACCGTTGAGACCTTATCTAAAAAATATTTTATTTATACGTTATGCGTGCGTTTACTTTTATTTTATGTAAACTTGAAAGTGGAGCTTCGAATCTCTTTTTGTTTGAGTTTAATTTTAGTTTTTGTTGATTTCGTAATTATTTATTTGGTTTGTTTCGTATACACAGAGAAGATTATTTAAGTATGATCGAAAGTTCTTCGAAAAAGACATTAACATTACAAGATCGAGCTTATTCCTTCGTACAATCAAACAGCTATAATTTAAAACACAGAAACATGTTAATTTATATAAGATTTGCTACATCATCGTCATCTAAACAGCGAGCAAATAAGAATATGGATTTATCTATAAATACATCAGGAAACGGCGGTAGCTGTCTTATTTGCCAGAATCCCAGCAAGTAGCAGCACAACTGGCGTTTGTTTTCCATCTCGAAATCAAGTCTCATGACCATTCAATGAAATGGTCATACAACAAATTAATTCAAAGCCTGGTCGAGTGATTATAACTGATATATGCATAGGAGATGTGACTCTGAATATCCTCTAGTATTGATGATGGACGCTGGACCCTTAAGCATAGAAACCGTTTGTGAAAGAAAGGGCTGTGCATAGTAAGCAGTATCAGCTTCTATCAAGTTGTTATGGACCCCCTTGCCTTCTCTTCATGAATTAACCTATCAACATCAAATGAGAGAAAATTAAAATAATGCTATATATATATATATATATATATCTATTGGTGGGGGGATTAATTGTTTTGAAAAAGAAATTAGTGGATGACAGGAAAAGAACCATTCCAAGTCTTTCTCTTATTGAATCTTCGAAAAAAAAAAAAACAAGTCTTTCTCTTATTGGGTGTTTACTTAAACATGTTTCCAAGTGGTGCATGCACAAAGACATAAAAGAGAACGGTGTGGCCAAGCCCCAATATTTTGGGCCCGAGACAAGGTTCTTAATCGACCATTCAATATTTGGGGACTTAGATATGGCAGCAGATGAAGTTGACGTTAGCTCAAGGACATAAATGCCACATGGGAAGACGTACGATACCATCAAACATGAACAATTATTCCCACATTTCTCTTAAAATTCATTCCTCAGGATTTTTCTCTAACCCAGGTAGCTATCCGATCCATATTTACTAAATGTTAAAGGAGGGCTAATTGAGACACTTACCCATCTTGCCACTAGGAGAAGTGTTATTGGTTGTAGCTGCTCCTCCGGTGAAAGGTCCACTACCGCTAGGGGCTGATACCACTGGACTTTGCCCTGTAGTTTGTGGACCATATCCAAACATATTCATTGGCTGCATGAGAAAAACAGGATGCTTTTAAGGTGATTTTTTTCAATGAAATGAGATTCATGAAAAGAAACTTTCCTGTTGGGAATGTAAAACAATGCAGCGCATACCTGAGAGGCAGTTTGCATATGATGAAAGCCCAAAAACCGTGCATATTGCTCTGAAAAGGTGGGATTTTGCATAGGATGTTGGTAATTAACTTGATTCAACTGTTGGGTTTGGCAGGTTGCAGCTTGGCTTTGTGAAGGAGCCATAGACATGGACTGATCAACTACAGGCACCCTAGACAGATGCAAAGGATTGTGAATGGAAGGCAATGGAGGTGGACCCATTCCTATTCCCATGCGGGACATGTAATGTTGGATTCCTGGAAACATCATTGGCGCCATCCCACTTCCCATCCACATTACCTGAAACACCTAGATAAGATTGTCAGTGGCACGGGTGATAGTAAATGGAAAGATCAACTCAAGTGATAATCCTACAGTATCCATACCTGAAGCTGTAACTGAAGCGACTTCATATATTCAATTGCCTCATCTAGCATAGATGCTTTATCGGTCTGCAGCATTAAAACTAATTCAATTAGCTTGTCTGTTATATACCATTGCTTCACTCTGATCAGTTCATTGCATCCTCATTTTAGTTCTTTTTTATGTTTAAATGCATGAAATTATGTGTATCTCTTCCAGGAACAATGAAAATTCAGGTAGAGGGAAGAAAAAAAGCTCAATAAATAAACTAATATTTAAAAGATAAAAAATAAAAACAGTTTACAGAACTATATCCTAGACGCAGTATATGACCTTGTTGCAGTGAGGTATGAGCTCTTGCAACGCCCGCATCTTCTCATTGATCCTATCCCTCCGTCTCTGCATAAATATTACAAGCAATTTTATGAGCAAACAGATACGAGCAAGTAAACACAAAACGTAAAAGAGTTCAAAATTATTAGAGTATATGCCATTCCCACCCTCTCCGATAGATTATGCACTTCAGCAGCTCGACTCCGGCGAGAAGACCCAGATCGTTGCGTTGGCTTATTTCCAGCAGCTGATTGAAGTTCAGCAGTCTGATCAAGATAGACAATTCATGCTCATATACCTTAAATAATATCTCAAAGTAAAAGGAAAATAATAAAAAAAAAAAGTAGAAGATGGCGAAAGCAAGTTTCACCTCACTTTGGCACTCATAGTCCTCCCCATCTCTGCGCTTCCTTTTATGGCTACTGATGACTCCAGTTGATTGCTTGCATGTTCTATCAAGACTACTTCCAGATCCACCTGAAGAAGAAGTAACAGTGGGTTCAATAGTCTCAGTTTTTCCCGTTTCATTTTGAACAATTGCTTTTGGAGCATCATCTTTCGAAGTCCCTGCAGATAAACCAGTAGTTGTAGTTCCAAAACCATTGCTTGATCCTCGGCTAAAGTCAATATCGTTTCTAACTTGATTGCTGCCACAGTAGCTTGATCCAACTGTCATTCCCGAACACTCTTTAACTTCTCTTTGTATCAAATTGCCACCACTACTATTCACCCCTGTATGTTCTGCTCCGGGCGAAAAATTACAAACCTTGCTTAAACCTTCTGAACTTTTATTCAGTTGGGCTGAATCAAACTGAAATTTCGGAGGAGGCATCGGGTTTCCACGAAATTCAGGCACTGCAGAACTGACATTAAGTTGCTGGGAATTTACAGTCATATTATGGAGAGCAGGGGAGGCAGAACTAGACTTGACAAACTGTGGTTGATGCTGGTCCAACTGTCTGTTAGGCTTACTATCATCAGTTTCCAATGGATCAGATGATGGAAGTTCAGAGAAAAAGTTGGAACAGAACTCTTTTTCAAAGGAATCTTCAAGAGGGTATTGGATCCATGAGGTTGTTTCATCATCATTAATTAGATGACTTGAATTTCCATATGTTAAGCAAGTAGCACCCCCTCTTAATGTTGGTTGTTCTCTTTTTTGTCCTTGCACATGTTTTCTTTGAGTTTGGCTGTGCAAAACTACCTGTCCATTTTGCCATAATAGCTCTACTAGCTCATTGTCTTGGCTGCAAAATGTGGCCAAGCATAAAAAAAATTAGACAATTTCAACAGACCCCAAAATATTCAATAAAAACTAAGAGTAAGTGTTCATGCAGACCCCAAGAGTTTTTTGTGATTGGGGATAGGGAGATCATACTCAAAATTCCAATCAGGAATACAGTGGTTCATGGCTAAGCTGACAGATACCCTGCAAGCCCATAAAAAAAAAAAAGGCTCAGATTTTACTTAACTGCAGATGAATTCCCAGCTGACAACAAATAAATTATTAGTTAATAAATAAAGTAGTAATAGACTATGGAAAAAAAATTAAAAAGAAAAAACAATATTGAATTGATTATTTTGTATACTATATGGAAACATTCTATTCCATGTCCTAAAATAGTAAAAACAGAGGAATGAAGCTTTAGTGAAACTCTAACCAAGCTAACAACTAAGATTCTATTTAATTCATAATGTAGTTGGCAATGCTTTTCCTCAGGGGGGCAACTTAAAGTTATAGTAGAAGAGAAGGAAAAAGAGCTTCAACTATTATATAAAAAGAAAAGAACATATCTTTATATAGAAACCCATGTTAAAAAACTAGGCAAAAAAAGAAAACAACTGCAGAAAACTCAGAAGCCAAAAACAAAACTATAATTCCTCTCTCTTTTTTTTTTTTTTTTTTGCAGTTTGAGCAAAAGCTAACAAGCAAAAAGAATTGAGCAGCAATGGAAAGAAAGTAGGAAACTTCAAGAAACGAAAGAACAAACCCAGAAATGAGATGAAATCAAAAGCAGTAAGCAAAGGTAAAAAAAGGGCTGATTCCTGAGAAAAGCAGAGGCTGTTTGAGTTCGTTTGGGAAATGAACGAGAAAATTCAGATAGAAAGAGAAAGGGTAGAAATAGACAGTGAAAGGACAGAGAGTTCAGAGGGGAAAAGATTCTGCTGTAACACCATGCAATTATTTTGTTACAGTAGGGCAGGATTAATATCCACGTGGCTCTGATCAAGGGGGTTGGGTTTTTCAGTGGGGCCAGATCAGATTAGTGCGGAAAAGTTCGTAGGAAAATCAAAATCTATAACTTGACGCCCGTAGAGTGCGTGATCCGATAGGGCACAGATGAAATGCCACGTAGGAAAATGAAGAAATGTTTTTGATTGGCTAATGATGGAAGGACGATGTTTTCAGGAAGAAACACACCAACTGCCACGTATGGAGTTTAGTGATAATGAATTTCGAAACTAAAATTAATTTGATAAATTTTTAATAAAAAAATTAACTTAAATTATGTTGAATATGGTAGTTACACGTGTGTCAATCCACATGTGTTTAGTTTGTAAATAGGCAAGCATTTATTCTGTTGTCATAAGGTTTCTTTTAATTTTTTTTCTTTCTTGACAGTTAGCTGAAATCTTATATAAATACGTATAACTGCTTCTTAAACAGAATAAGAATTCAGTTGTCACTTTGCTTCCTTTTTTGAGATTTTCTTCATTCTTCAATAAAGTTCTTCCTTTCTAGCTTATTGGTACAAAACAAATATGGTATCAGAGCCAGATCGGAGCTAGAATCGAGGTTCACATCATCGAATACTTCAACTTCTTGATTAGCTCATCTACTGTTCTTTCATTTCTTTCATTTTATCTCACAATTTTTAATTCATCTACGAGTTTTTTTCTTTTTCAATCAAACCTTAGAATGACAGATTCATTTGCAAAATCTCATATTTCATTTGTAGAAAATCCGCTCCCACCATATTACATCCATCACTCTGATCTTCATGGATCAGTAGTAATAAACCCTAAACTTACTGTTGCCAATTACATGTCATGGAGTCGAGCTTTCTTGCTTGCACTCTCAATTCGTAATAAGAGGGGATTTATTGATGGAACGATCAAAGAACAAAGTGAGGTAGATTCATTGTTTGAAGATTGGTCCAGGTGCAACAGTTTAATAGTTACCTGGTTGCTTGAGTCATTGACACTTGAGATTGTATCAAATGTCCTTTACATGGACTCAATTAAAGAAATTTGGGAGACATTGAAGAATAGGTTTTCTCAGCCAGACGAGACCAGAATCTATAACCTTCAATTTCAATTAAGAAATATCTTGCAAGGAACAAGCTCAGTGAATGCTTATGTTACGGAACTGAATTCAGTTTGGCAAGAGTTAAAGAACTTCAAGCTTTTGCCTCAATGTGATTTAGGGGGTTGCAAAAATAATTGCTATCAAAAGTATGCAGATCAACAGAATAAAGATGCAGTATTTCATTTCTTGAATGGTTTAAATGACTCATTCTCAGGTCTAAGATCACCTATTTTGATGCTTAAACCATTCCCTAATATTGACCAAGCTTATAGTTTAGTGATCAGGGAAGAGTAACATAGATATTTGATTTTACAATCCCCTGTTGAAAACTCAACTATGGCAACTGTTGTAATGGAGGGAAAAAGGAAAAATACTAATATGGTATGCTCACATTGTGGTAAGAAAGGACATTCAAAAGAAAAATGCTATCGCATTATAAGATTCCCAGAGAACTTTAAGTTCACAAAGTCAAAAGGGAATATAAGGAAGGGAAGTCCATCAGTTAATAGTGTTGTTACTGGTTTGAGAAAGATGAATATGATGAAATAGCTATCAATTCGATTTCACAATTGTCCTTAACTAAAGCACAGATTCAAAAGCTTATGACATTGATCTCTGAACAAAATGATACAGTAAGTGCTAAGGAAAATCATTCAGATAAGCCTTCTCTTGTAAACTCTACATTGACAGGTATAATTTCATCACCTAATCCTTTAGTAAATTCTACTGTACATATATTGCCTGCATTGAATCGTAACACCTGGATTTTAGACACTGGGGCTGCAGATCACATTGCATGTTCTTTACATCATATCAGTTTTTCTAGACCTGTTCATAATATGTTTGTTGAACTACCAAATAAAGCTAAAACTGTTGTGACACATTTAGGATCAGTTAAACTTTCTCATAACTTAACACCAGAAAGTGTTTTTCTGGTTCCTTCATTCAGATTCAATTTAGTTTCAGTTAGTAAATTTACTAAAGATAAAACCAAATGCTTTTTTTTTGCTGACAATCATTGTCTCATTCAGGATCTTCTTATATGGACAGTGATTGTGTCAAGCCTAACTCTACAATATGTTTATTATGCCATTCCTACATAAGAATGTATGTTTGCTTACTTGGGTACCTCGAAAATCGTTAAAGGACGGTAATGTACCAAATGGTACAATTAAGTTGAATTAAGTCTCAAACTAGTCCAAATAGAGATTTTAAGATGAAATTGAGAATTTTAAAACCCTAGAATAATTTAAAATGGTGATTCGGAGTTCAAAGACCGATTTGGAGTCAAATTGAAATTTTCATGACCCAAGGGCAAAATGGTCATTTTGCCACCCAAGGTTAAAATTGGAATGTTGGAAGAAGTTTTTGATCAAGATTGACTATTTAGAACATAATTTGAGTTTGAGAAGTAAAAAATTTTAATTTCGGCATTTTTTCGAGTATAAGGGCAAAATAGTCATTTTACCACCCAGGGGTAAAATTGTAATTTTACACCACCCAACACTTGTCCAGCACATGAATTTTATCCAATATTATTATGGATAATTGAAGGATTTCATGTGGTGGAGAAAGAAAGCTTAATAGTTAAGAATTTAAAAATGGCCCAATGGTAAGGTGACAAGTGTCAAGTTTTTATTTCTTTATTATTTTCCTCATAAATTAGCACAAAACCAGCCTATTTCTCATTCTTATGGCCGGCCAAAGCAAGAACAAAGGAAGAAAAGGAAGAACAAAACCCTAGGTGGAAAACGAACAAATTACATAATGTATTTTGTTTTAATTTTATTTAAATTGAATATTTATACTTGACTTAAAATGTTAACTTTTATATAGCTAACGTTTGATAAGTAATTTTTAATATAAAAAAGAGTAAATAACATTTTAAAAAGTAAATATAAATAACACCAAAGAATAAAAGTCGGACATAAAATATATATATATATATATATATATATATATATATATATATATATATATATATATATATATATATATATATATATATATATATATATATATATATATATATTGAAATGCGCATGTAAAAGAGATGCATGGAATATAACTAATCGAGGAACTATTTTTCTACTTTTCTTTTTCAGCAACACGTGATGCGATCTAACATTCTATCCGAATTCCACATCATCATTACTACTTGAACTAAGTTCCAATGGAACTCAAAGAACATTTTAACAATTCTAGTTTTAGGCTAATGTTTAATTAATTTAGCAGGCAATAACATATTTGTAATCCAATTCAATAAAGACAACAAAAGTTTTGTTTTTATTAATATTCTATTAAAAATGTCAATAGTTACCATTTCAATATGTTAATGTTTATTTATCTTAATGATAAAGAAAAAAATCTCTTTGAAATCTTTAATTTTTACCTAGAAATCTCACCATGTATGGAATTTGATATAATTTTTATATCTTGAATTGCATGGGATAAGTTATTTTGGATTAAATTCACCCCATTCCTCAATTCAATTATGATCCATCTAAATCTCTTTAATTACTGGATAGTTTTCATATTTAATCCTCTGTATACAACAAATAAGCTCCAATTTCCGAACAAGAATCGATGGAAATTAATTGGAGATGAGGCCGAAGTGATAAGTGGATAGATGAGATGGATATGGGCCATTCCTCATGTGTTGTCCATTTCATCACGTGGACTTTCGATTTTACTCTCTTTTTTTTTTTTTATATATATATATATCTTTTCCTTTTCATTCCTCTTTGCATGACAATTGATTTATTGTTCATCCAAAACTTTCATTTCTTAAAATTGAATAAAGTTGGATGCAGAATAAAGGTGTGTGATCATTGTTGGAATCCTAAAAAAATTTATAATGATTCCTTCCAATCACATAATAAAAACCAATATCTAATATGAATATGCAAAAACTAGATATATATATATATATATATAATTTATTTAAATTAATTTCACAAGACACTCAAAATTTTATATAAAGCCGTTCACACAGTGTAAAAAAATTCGATTAAAAGTCCGTTTAGATTAATTTATAAAATTTAATAAATAAATGAATTGAGTTTGAAAGTAATTAAAATTGATTTTTTATATTTATTAAGATAATTATATAAACTTTCATTTCTTAATGTCTTGCTGTTTGTTACAAAAAGGTACGATACCAGCCGACAGAACTGTGGGGCTATATGAAATCAACATCTGTCGTAAAGAATTTTGCCTTCGTATGGGGTTGACTAGTCTGTTTAATTTAACTTTCCTTCCAATGTTTGAACACCTTGGTGCCTCGACTCCCTTTGCCAGTATTGAATTACCAATTTACTATAGGATGGCCTTGTCATCAGTCCTTATTAGCCACGTCAATTACACTTAATATAATCACTTCTTTTTATTATAAAATAAAAAATATTAAAATGTTCCACAGTTTGATTGTCTAATTGCTTATAAAATTACCATCTATTGCTCTCATCAATTGCATGTCTAATATAAGTGTTATCTCTTCCGCTTTCTTTCCCAATATTAGTTCTACTCCGAGGTATTACCTCTCTCTCCAATGCCATTATCTCCTCCTCAAGTTAAGGTCTCGTTTGATGTCTTATAATGTATTCATATAATAAGAAATGTGATTATAAAAAATGTAATTGCTGAAAAAACAACGTTGTAGCATTTAATATATTACGAAAGTATTAATTAAAATGTCAAAAAAATAACATTGTAATATTTAGTTTACAAGTATTTTATTGGAAATGTAATGTTAATGTTCAGAATTATTCTTATGTATCAAAATATAAGTTTAATATGCTTCTATGTTTTTTTTATTGTAAATTTTTATATGATATCATCTCTTAAATAAATTTATAATCTCATATATTTTTATTTTTATTTATTATGATAAAAAATTTAATTTATATATGACAAAACAAAAAGAAATTATAAAAATTTGACTATCAAACTTCATAAGAATAAATTATTCTATAATACATTGATGTTGGTTGAATTTCAGCTATCAATTGAAATGTAAATAAAGTACATCAAATGGCCAAGCAATCTGTTGGACAATTAGGAATCCCAAGTGCAGAACTCGGCCATCATAAAACACCACAAGAGATTTTTTGAAAAAAAAAAAAACAAAAAACAAAAAAAATATATATTATTTTTAAAAGTTTATTAAAAATTATAGAAAAGAAATATTTTTTATAATTTTAGAAAATTATGAGCACAGGAAAAAATCTTTTATTGCAATCTAACATTACATTGACTTGTTTCAAAATAAACGCCACAATTTAATTTATTTAAACACATTATAGAAAATGTGGATACAAATCTCTAATAACAAGCACTATCTAAGTATTTTATTTTTTCCTTATCATTTTATTTTTACTTTCCAAACTCAATAGTAATATATAACGTGACTGTCAATACACTGCTACTAGTCTATCAATTCTTTTGATTTAAATTGGGTAGAGCTTGTCAATATCAACAAAAACCTTAAAAAAAAACCCAAAAGAAAAAGAAAAAGAAAATATTTTAAGAGGAAGATTAAGTAGAGTACAATCAAGCTTCGTTGTTCACTAGGTTCTTCTTTTAGAGTACATTTCGTGTTGGTGGGATAGAATAGAATGAATAGTATAAGTATTTTGTGAGAATAAAATAGGATAGGAATAAAATGAAAATGTTGTTCTATAATTTGATTGATTGATATAATGAAATATTTGATTGGTAAAAATAATTTGAAAATAATAAATGAATAGATGATAAAAAGATAAATATATCTTTTATTATAAGATATGATTAACTATTTTTATTTTTATTTTTAAGCATTACTAATTTATAATTTATTTAAAATATTAATAATTTGTAATTTCAATAGTATTATGATTAAAATATTAATAATTTTGGTTAATTTTTAAATTTAAAATATTAATTTTTTATAATATATAATAGAAAACTTAAAATTTTTATTATAATATATGATTATTCATTTTTATTTTATTTTATTTTTAAATATTAATAATTTATAATTTATTTAAATTCAACATTGATATTTTATTTATAATTTAAATATTATTATAAGTGAAATATTAATAATTGAATTAATTTTTAAATATAAAATATGAATTTTTTATAATATATTTTAAAAAACTGAGACTTTTTTTCATTATAATTATCCAACTTTTTGTGTCTTGGAAGGGCGAAGCTATCCTTGGTGTTCTGGATTTTGGTCGGGATGGTAGGATACATGGAGAGGATTGGATCCGCAACGGGATTCACATCGGGAGTGGCAGGAAGTACAAGGATTGCTATCAATTCATAGAAACTGGTAGAAAGGAGAGGACTTGTCTGAGCGATGTTCATCTTCAAGCTGGAAGGACCAAATTGTTGACTGCACTTTGGGATAGCAAAGCATATGTCCGTTAGGATATGTACAGCTGCGTGGCAGGTTCATTTTTGTTTTTTGCAATTGTATATCCGCAGTTGTTTGCAGTGATAAACCAGAATCTTAGCAGAATCAAAACAAACTAGACTCTTAAGAGTGCATCATCAAATTTGTGTAGCATGTATGATTGATTGGGGTTAATTGTTAATGGGGCAGCAATGGAGATAAATTTTTTTCAAAAATATATATAATCAAAAACTTAAAACTTTTTATCATAATGTATCGTTATCTATTTTTATTTTATTTTATTTTATTTTTTAAATATTAATTTTAGATAATATATAATTTCAGAAGCTATTCCCTCACCATGAAATAGTAAATACCATGGAGAGGAGGTTGGGATTAATTAGTCTTTGATTTTGAGTGATTTTGGGGGGATAGAGATTGCAGGGAAATGACTATTCTTTTGGACTATTTGACAAGCAAATAAAGGAACAAATATTCCTTGAAACAGAGGGAGAATGACTTAACTATTTCCCCCAACCAAACATGTTAGAATAAAGAGTATCTTGGTGTGGTGTTGGTGTGTTCTCACTGCTTTATATAATGGCATAGAATCTAGGCCTAGTTCTATCTACTTTCAGCATAGACATGGACAACTTGCAGGCATGCACATTTCTTACCAATCCTCAAGTCTTAATTTGACATGTTCGGTTGTGGATTGCCATCAGCTTCCACTATTTTAATTTTACCATCAACCTCTTCTTCTTTCTTAAAACAAGTTCCGTTTTCCTCGCTTATCCTGTTTGGTTTACAAGAACAAATTTATAAGAAAACAAGTTCAAACCTTATTCAGAAATGTTCATAATTGTAGATAGATAGATAGGGAGAGAGAGATTGGCTGTGGACACAAACTACTTCTCGTTTTCCCCATTTAATGGACCTAACCTAACCTAACCCAAATTCAAGCAACATAAAAAGATGTTTGTTCTTACTCGAGTATGTTTGACTACGTTTTTCTGAAGTTTGTTCCGACAAGAATGGAGTGGAAGGCTGCAAGGCAATGCACCTAAACAAACAAATATATATGTGGTAGGCATGGAATGCCCACGTCTGCACAGACAAAGAGACAGGGGAACCAATAATAGGACATATGTTATTGATACTATTGGTTGACAATCAGGACTGAACTCGCTCTTCAATGAAGCGGAAAATTCACAGGTTCTCAAGAGGGAAACCAATAGCAGGACTTATCTCAGAAGCCAGTGACCGTAGCTCATCAACTTGTTCATTGCTTAGTCTCCACCCAAGTGCACCTGTGAATTCCTCAGCTTGTTCTGCATTTTTGGCTCCTGGGATTGGCACAACACTCTCCTGGGCTATTAACCAGTTGAGCACAACCTATAGAAAAACAACCTCATTTCTTATAAGATCTCTGCATGTTTTAAAATGCCATATCCAGTAGTCACGACTCATGATTAAAGAGTATGATAAAAGAACAGTCTGTTGCTACCTCATTTATAACAACTTCAAGACATGTGTATAAATGAAAGTAACATGGTGTCACACTTGTCTACTGAGGAGTCTACAAAACCTCAAATCAATATCAAATTAGGAAAACCCCATTAAAGAGGTCTCGAGGCTTGTGAAGGTTTGTGGTTTTTCTTGTCCTTGAATTCTAAGATGGCTGTAAACGCAGTTTGAGAGGGAGGGGATTCAAGTCATCCACACATGTGATCTTAGTGCATTACTGTATATGCCTTTTGATGGAGGAATGGATCATGGAAGTCAAACATACTTTTAGAGAGGACAACTTTAGTTCCAATTTCTTGACCATATAAGGAGAAAACTTCCACTGGATTAACTGTTTTTAGAACCCTCCAGCTGGTGTAGGTCATTACCTTCTAGGTGATGAAGTTATGGTAGACTGTAGAGTGTCTATGGGTGTAATTGAGCCCAGCTCACAGCTTATGCACTGAAAAGAAAAAAAAAGAAAAGAAAAAGAAAATTTCCACCAAAGCCTAATGCCTAAAAATTCACATGGCTAGCACATCAATATTGAGTTGATAATGCAGGAGAACTTTTTCTAAAAACTGTTAATATGCCAATATGCTTGAAGCAGACCTATTGACAGCTGTAAGCAGATATACTACCAAACAACAAGAACAAACCTGCGTTGGAGTTTTGCCATAGTTCTCTCCTATTTCCTTAATTCTGTTCACGAGAGGTTGGAGCTGTGCATTTAAAAAGACCTTAGCAATAAGTTTGAAAGTAATATTGGGATAAGAAACACTCTAGAGACTTACCTTAGTTAAAAACTCCGGAGTGTAAATCCTGGATCGAGGCCCTGTTGGTAGATTTTCAGGTGTATACTTTCCTGTAAGGGCACCTGCAAAGAATGAACATGATATGGTACTCTCCTTCTGTTAAAAAGAATATACACCACACTCAGTTTATGCACCACATTGTCCATAAATTTGACATTATTTCTTGTTCCAAACTCTAGTGTTTTAACTTTGTTTATTACTCCATCCCTTTTTGGTGGATAATTTAACTTGTACATGCACAAGCACTACAGTACTGATCAATATGTAGAATACAGACAGAGACATAAACAGGCCCGTGTGTTGTGTGTGTGTGTGTGTGCTTGCATGCAAACATGTGCACACATACACACACATACACACACGCACACACACACACACACATACAAATATAGGGTACTGCCTTTGTTTGAAAAATGAACATCGTCACATGTTTGCAACTAAGTGATAAGTTAGGGTTCAATCTGTGAACCTGATTCTTGCTACTGCACTGTAGTTTGAAAAACAATAAGAAACCATTTGCTGAAAGCAAACAAAAAAATAAAAGAGAAAAAAGATAAGATCAAATTTTAAATTCTTGAAAATTTTCAGTGAGAGTCCACAAGACAGGGTATGCCTGTGTTATTCAGATGAAATATGAACTCAGTTTCTAATTGCGGGTCAAATTACTCAAGTTTTTCCAATAATTGCATTCAAGAGTCAAGGTCTTAAATATGATATGACCAAAAGAAATTACTTCTCCTAACATGCTTTTTTCTGTAGCTCTAGAATCAATCTCCTGACATACAACAAAAGCTCACACATCAATAACTATAAGAAGCAATTAAACAAAGGAATATGGATATTACCCTGCGCAATAGGAGAATATGCAATCAAAGTGATCCCAAGTTCATCACATGCAGCCTTCACTCCATTCTGCTCTGGTGCCCTGTATATGAGACTGTAATTCACTTGGTTTGAAGCTAGAGGAATTCCTCTCTTCTTAAGCCTTTCATAAGCATCACGAAGTCGTCTCTCTGAAGTAGGGAATATCTTACATTACGATAATTACAAATATATAGGGAGGAATAAGAACCAAGCCACAATGATCAGAGTGAAGATTTTAATAAAAAGCAGTAAGTGGTTAAAGAAGATGAACTATTTGTAGAGAATTTTGCATGGTTCAAAGTCAAACTATTGCACCAATCAGTCATCGACAGCAGAAAAATTACCATTGTAATTTGAGACCCCAACAGCCTTCACAAGGCCCTGCTCAACAGCATCACCAAGACCATCAATATACCCTGAAAAATGGTTTTTCAGTGAACTCAGCCACTATTCAACATAATTGGGCAGCATAAACATTCAAATGTACTAGCTACATAAAGTCAATTCTTTCAACAAAATGGTGGCGTTGCAAACAACCTTCATTTCCCCATACTCCAGGCCTGAAAATCAATAGGAAAAATTGTGATGAATTACTTTTTCAGAAATACTATTGATAAATCCTATAAAGAAATGTGAGCACAGACCAATGGAGTTGATAAAGTTCTATTGATGAAACCCCAAGCCGACAAATGGAATCCTTCAGTGCATTGAGGACACTCTGACGACCAAACCTCCAAGGCAAAGCTGCAAACTTTGTTGCAACAGCAACTTCCGTATCTGGATACTTTTCTTTCCTTTCCTTTATAAATCTTTTACAAACAACAAAGTTTGTTAGAAGAATAACCAGGCAAATAAAAGAATAGCACAAGACGATTTTGCCTTCGGTGAGAGTTTAAAGTTCAAATGTTGGCCTCTGTTAAATTCTAGAAACATACCTTCCCAGCAGAGTTTCAGAATTTATGGCACCCAAGGACAGCTGAAAGAATGGAATCATTGATGACATTCTTAAAAAAAGAGAAAATAAAATAAATAAGCCAATAGAGAGATGATCTTGTCTTTTACCGTAGAGCCATAAACTTCAGCTGTATCGAAAAAGGTTATACCACAATCAACACTGGCATCAAAAGCGGCCTTAGCAGCCTTCATCTTCCTATCTGACTCCACAGCAAAGTACAAATCATTTAGATGTGAAAAAAGAACAATAAAAGAATAATACAGTCAGGTTGAATCAGAAATTTCAGTAATGCAGAGAAACTTAAGTTTGACACAGAAAGTTCTCCACACAGCATTGTGCACTATGGCAGTTGCACAAATGGAATCTAACATCAACCCTTGTAATTGGGAAGAATACAATAATTCTAATCCATGAAATTTCTAAAGAACTCTTAACACATAGGAAGTGCTTATCTGGAAGGGAGCACAAATATATGAACTTAACTAGAAAAAAAAAATAAAAAATGCAACAAGATAACTTAACATGTAACATTTCAGTAGAGAAAAGTTTTGGGGGAGGGAGGAGGGCAGATGATTAGAGTTAAGCTTCCTTAAATTGTGAAGTAGCTTATTACAACTTCAAATGGCAGTCTCATGTAGTAATTTTAAAAGTAAGGTAACACTGAGATAACTACAAGGGGGAAAAGGTGATGAAACAAAACAAGGCCTTTTTTCCCTTTGGTCCAGTTTCCTATATTCTTCTTTTTAATTTTTTTCTTTTACTTTCTTTGTGGTGCATTTGCCATTAGATACAGAGCTTCATTGACTAAACAAGTTATCCCTCAGCTTTGCTACAGAAAAAGTAAGATAAGAGATTGAAAGGAACCTTCTTTCAATAAAAATAGGCTTTGAAGACAGCACTGGAGATTAAAATAATTTTAAAAGTTCAACGAAAAAGCAACCTTTTACACTTGAACCGTATACAAGCAAGAATTCATCCCATTCTAAATTTTTATGAGAATAAATTCAAGAGTTATGAAAAAGACCATCAAAACTAGTAGAAACAGAGTAACAAATCAACAAAAAAAAAAAAAAAAGGAACACCCTTTCCCAAAAGGGAATCAAATTATGAGATGAAATGTGAAAAATTTACCATCCCATTCAAAGTTGTTCCAGTAAGTGGTGTCACCCCATGACCAAGCTCCAATTCCAAGCTTTGTCACTTTGAGCTCTGACCCTCCTAACTTCACCTTGTCTTCTGTTTTGAGAGTAACAGCGAAATCCTCAGAAGCAACAGCCCTTGTTCTTCTGTTAACTTTCTTGTAACTGAAAACTGAGAAACATGCACTGCTAACACTCATGGCCATTGATTATTCCTTGGAATTAAACACGGAATAAGATTTTATTTATTTTAGTGTGTTTTTTCCTCTGAAAAATTGATGTCCATGGAAAGACAAAAGTGGAGAAGAAATATGGTGGGTAGAGAAAGAGAGAACCATGAAGGAGTTTTTGGTCATCAGAGTGGACACGTCGGATGAACCGTTTTTAGTAAGGGGGGGAAGATACATGCAGCTCGTATGGCCATTAGTTGCCTCCCTCCGCAATTTGTAAGGGGAAAAATACATGAAACACGTATGAGCTTTCCCTGCTCTTTTAAAACCAAGTCTTTTTTCATATCATCATAAATTTAAAATAAAGCTTGATAAGTTCTTTTTATCAAATTCTTTATTAAAAACGGTTTAAAAAAATTAAATAAGACTTAGAAATTATGAAAATAAATAGTTCAACGAGTCAATTTTATACTTAAGAACTATATGAGTGGGGTAATTAAATTAATATAATATCATCATAAAATCAAGTTTACTATATATGATTTTTAAATAATTACAATATTATTAGGAACATAAGATAAATGTAGAGATTTTCAAGAAGCGTATTCAACAGCAAAATCAAATTATACACAAAAAATAATATTTAACATGATTTGACTTTCATTGCATACATCCACAAATGAAACAGTAAAAACCCACTTAAATGTAGAATAACAAAACCTATAAAACATAAAAAAAAATACAAAGTAGAGCTTTGAAAAAAACATAATTTCAATACTTTTTTAAGTTTAAACCCATAAAATATCTTTTATTATGCAATCCAACCCTATGTTTTCCGTTACTTTTCTTCACATCTTTACAATTCTATGAAACCCTCCTAGAAAAAAATCCATCTCTCATAATTCAAATGGATAAGACTCACCTCATATTTATAAAGCTTATTACTTGATCATAAAAATTTCTACTTATTAAGCACTTTCACCGAATAAATATATTTATCACCAAGTAATTCACAATCAATAAAATTTCATTGATTGATTCTCAATTAGAATTTGAACTAAATATCTAACAATCTCCACCTAATTAACTCAAATTCCACAAAAACATTAACTTCAAAAAAAAAAAAAACTTGTCTACACATAATTGAATAAGTCTTGACTCAACCTAATTCACACAACACCACTAGTACTCACATCTAGCTACTCAGTCAACTCACCATATTGACTTCATTGAGGAACCTCGATCTAACCTCTTTTAACAAAGAATTATCTCTCACTTTACGTTGAATCAAAAGATAATATCAAGTGGTACCATGGCTTTCAAAGAAAGGTTTGGGATCTTTGTCGAGTGTTTGAGTTGGCTAAGCTAAGAGTTTCTCAATGAGCCAATGTTAAGTGACCTGTTATGTGTTCTTTAATTGTTGATCTTATCTATGTAATTGTTACTAAAGGAAAACTGAGTGCCAAATCTTCTTGTACCTAGGTTAGGTTTTCTGTGGGTTTCTTAAAATTTAATATCGATGGCACCACTAGTGGTTACCCTGATATGGTTGATGTGACAAAGCAGATGTTCAAGAAACATTAAGAAGAATATATGACTGTAAGGCATAGAACAAGAACAAAGTTAAGAAGAAAATAACTTTGTTAATATAGATCATCATGTTAACTGAAGAGAGAACAAGCATTCATACACAAAATGCATGAATAACACTTGTACAAAACCAACAAGTGTTTAACATAAGATTAAAGTTAACATGCAAGGCTTACACGTTTATAGACATGTAACAGCAACATAGGTTCTGGCTTACTAAACTAGTACAACGAAGCAAAATGGACATATGTCCAATACTTAGTTAAAACATAAAACAAGACTCAAGCTAGTTTTATCTCAACATTGCTCCTAAATACTAGCTTCAGGAATATTTAGTTTGTTTCTTAATTCTTTAAACTTGGGCAAAGGCAGTGGTTTGGTCAAAATGTCAGTAACTTGATCACTGGAACTGCAATTTTGAATGGATATATCTTGATTTTTTTCAGCTTCTCTCAAGGCATGATATTTAACCTTGATATGTTTTGTCTTGTTGTGAAAAACAAGATTCTTCACCATAGCAATAGTAGACTTATTATCTACATACAATTGAGTTAGAGGCACATGAAGAAAACCAAGATCAATTAAGACTTTTCACCCAAATGGCTTGATTTGCATCTGTAGTTGCTGCAATATACTCTGCTTCTCTAGAGGATTGAGTAGTTGTCTCTTGGTTCTTTGAGTTCTACTAGAAAGAACCATTTTTGAAAGAAAACACATAACTTGAAGTGCTATTGCAATCATCAATACATCCTATCCAGTCATTGCCAAAAAAGCCAACTAAATCAACTGATTTTGTATCAAAATAAGTAAAGTGAAGGCTTAGATTAAATGTCCCTCTTAAATATCTAAGAACTTTTTTAGATGCTGTGAAATGTTCAATGGTTAAAACCTGCATAAATCTCGATAAATAGTTCACAGCAAACATCAAATCAGGCCTTGAAGCACATATATAAAGCAATGATCCTATCAAGCTTCTAAATGATAAAGGATTTTCAAGTTTAGTTCCTTTATCAATTGACAACTTCTCATGAGTAACAAAAAGAGTTCCTATAGTTTTGCAATCACTGATATTGAACTTGTTTAGACCTTCAATAATGTAGTTTGATTGAATTACATGGATCCCAGTATTATCTTAAAGAATATGTAATCCCAAAAAATAGCTCATATGTCCAAGATCAGTTATTCTGAATCTGTTTGCAATTCTGACTTGAACTTTGTAAGTCTTTCTACATTTCCTCATGTAGCTAATATATCATCTATATATAATGAGATGCTTAATGGATTTTGGTCACCTGTTTTCTGTACATACAGTGTTTCTTCATTGTAGCTTTTCTGAAATCCTTGACTTATAAAGTATTCATCAATCTTGTAATACCAAGCATGTGGGGCTTGCTTCAAATCATAAAGAGCTTTGTGAAGCCTATACACCTTGTCTCTGTTAGAGTCATTTTCAAAACCATAAGGCTGCTCAACAAAAATTTCCTCTTGCAAGTCATCATTCAAGAAAGCAGATTTAATGTCTAAATGAAATATTTGCCATTTAAATGTAATTAACAATGCTATTAGTAATCGAATGGTATCCATTCTAGCAACTAACATAAATGTCTCATGGCAGTCCACATTTGGCAACTGAGCAAAGCCATTGACTACAAGTCTAGCTTTATGCTTGTTCAATGAACCATTAAAATTGAACTTCTTCCTGAATACCCATTTCACTCTAAGAACATGATGATGTTTAGGCCTATCAACTAAGCTCCATGTCTTGTTAAAATTTATTACATTAAGCTCTTTTTTCATGGTTTCAATCTATTCAGAAGATTTGAATGCCTTTTCTAGTGTTGCAGGTTCATACAAAGCCATATTACAGCTTTCATAAATATTTTTCAATAATCGAGTGCCTCTCACAAGAGGCTCTTCTATCAATTATTCATTATCAATCACCTCTTCACTATTTGATAAGATGAAAATCAACATCTCCATTTGGAATCCTAATATACTGCACTTGGTTGAGTTCCTAGTTCCAATAGGCTCTTTCATCAAATGATACATGTCTACTAAAAGAAATTTTGCCTGAATCAATTTGATAAATTCTATAAGCCTTGGACTGTTGATTATAACTAATGAAAATTCCATCTGTGCCTTGGGCTGTAGCTTATCTCTGAATTCTTCAAGCACATGTTGATAGCAAATAGACCTAAAAATCTTTAAATGATCAATAGAGGGCTTGATATTATGCAAGACCTCATAAAGAGTTTTGTTGTTGACAACTTAAGTTATCAAGATGTTCTGCAAATATACTGCAGTGCTAGCTGCTTCAGCACAGAAGCTTTTTAGAAGCATTTTTTGAAATAGAAGGCACTTGGACATATCAACAACAATTCTGTTCTTTTTCTCACTCATATAGTATGGAGCAGTTAATTGATGAAGAATACCTTCATTTTCCAAATAACTTGTGAACTCTGAAGAAATATGTCCTCCTCTATTATCTTTCCTTAAAGTCTTGATCTTGCAACTAGATTCATTTTCAACTCTAGCTTTAAATTTCTGAAACACTGAAAATACTTCTGACTTGTGCTCCATGAAATAGATCCAAGTCATTCTAGACATGTCATCAATAAAAATAACAAAATATCTTCTTCCATTTAGAGAAGGTTCACTCATAGGTCCAACAACATCAAAGTGAACTAAATCTGGTCTATTAACTATGCTATTTAGGCTCAATTTGGGAAAAGGCTTTTTGGTCAGTTTTCCAAGTTGACATGAACTGCATACATGACCATGTTCATGCATTTTGAAAGGTTCATCAACAAACCAAAGGCATTGGTTTGCAATAATGACTTATAATTGCAATGACCAAGCCTTTTGTGCCAAAAAATTGATTGTTTAATTGATGACTTAATTGCAGATAAGCAAACGTTACTCCATTTTATAGGAAAACATTTTTTAACCATAGAGATTGAAATCGAATAGTTACTTGAAGGCTCATAAATTGTGCATGCATGATTTTTAAATAGCAACACATAATGCTCATTAACTAGTTGACCCACACTCAAGGGATTTTGAGTTATTTCAACAACTAAAAGCACATTAAAGACATACTTGGTGTCTAACGTAGTTTGAATTATAATTGTGCCTTTCCGTGTAGCTTGCAATATATAACCATTTCTTATTTTTACTGAAGAACAATGATTAATGTCAATTTCAGAAAATAATTCAACCTTTGAAGTCATGTGGTTTGAACATGCATTATTGAGAACCCACTGATTTTCATCTATTACTCTGTGATAGCCATAAATAAGACTTCTTTTGCAACTTCAACCTTCTCCACTTGTTTTGTAGTCTTTGGTTTCTTGTCTGCTATATCAGCTTTATTCTTGCAAACTCTTTCTATATGTCCCAGTTGTTTGCATGCGTTGCATTTGACCCCAGGTCTAAATCAACAGAAAGATTCAACATGGCTTCTCTTCCTGCAGTGAGTACAAATTGGAAAGTTTCCTTTTTCGTTCTGAAATTTTCCACTATGAGTACCAACTTTATCCTTTTCTTTGGGATCATTTCGATTCTTTCTAAATGAAGAATCTACATGAGGTTTGCCTTTCGCATGAGCAGATAAAGCATGATAAACTTTTTCATCTCTCATTGCTGCTTTTCTTTGCTCATCAGTTTCCAAAGCACTCACTAATTCTGAGATTGTGAGTTCTGAGATGTCCTTTACTTGCTCCAAAGAAGTAATGTGGCATTAAACCTTTCTGGTAAGCTCATCATAACCTTTTCCACCACTTTTACATTTGTAAGAGTTTCACTCATAAGTCGAATTTGATTCACCAAATTCATCACATCTTTAACAAATTCACCCACTGTTTGACTTTCCTTCATGCTCAGAAGTTCATATTTTCTTTTGAGATTTTGCAAATGCATCTGTTTGCTTCTTGCAGACCCTAAAAACTCCTGTTTAAGCTTACTCTAAGCTTGTTTTGTAGTCTCACACCCCATAATTCTACTGAAAACTGACTCAGATACTACTAAGTGTATGAATAACAAAGCTCTATATCTCTTTGCAATGTCCTCTTTATACTGCTTCACTTGTGCTTGTGCAGCATTCTCTTTCATTTTGACAGTCTAAACAGGGTAGTTCGAACCATCAAATGTAGGTGGTGATTGCTGTGTAACAGTTGAAGTTGAAGTTGACATTGTTTGAAAAAGAGTAAGCTTTTGGTAGGTGAAAGGTGAGATTTTAGGATTGTGTTTTAGTGTTTTAGGTGGCTCAAGGATCGGTTAATTCTTTGATACTGTCGTAACTTGCGGGTCCGGGAACCCAACCCTCTAGACTCGAGTGAAAACTCTAAAACTAGGAGTCGCCACCAATCTTTTTTACTATGTGTGATTGGCCACCTATTGACTCAATTCTAATCGACAGAGTCTTAATTAGATTTAAGCCTGCTGAAAGAATCTTAAACTGGTCTACATTTTTCGAGATTTAGGTTCGGGAGTATGGTTACGCCCGGAGAAAGATTAGCACCCCCGGAATGCCCGTTCCATAAACGGTACCATTTTTAGATTATCCTATTAGGCTTTATTTTTTTTAGTTCATTTTATTTCCTTAGCTATTATTTACTTATTTTATCTCTAATTTTATTAAATTATTTTATTTGATTCTAAAATGAAATGCAAGTGTGAGACAAGATGAAATGCATGGCGTGGGGTAAAAATATGTCGGACGAATAATCTTTTATCGAGGATGTTCTCTCGAATCCGCCCATCATATTGGTGGGATCCGGGGTGTTCTCTCACCTAAGGATTTATCCGAGAAACTCGCCTTCGCAAATTCAACGAATAATTTCTATCATCGGAGTTATCGTACGTTTTCTTTAAAAATAATGTTTTCGTGAATATGAACCTAATACGAGCAAAAGTCTTTTATTAAAAATGCTTCTCGAGCCCTCCCATCATACTGGTGGGACCCGGGAACACTTTTTTACCTAGGGAACTTCTCGACGAATACCTGCCTTCGCAAGATACTCGGAGGATCCCATAATCAGGGCTTAAACTCGAAAACAGAAATATTTATATGCAATGATATGCATGATGCAATATATATATATATATATATATATATATATATATATATATATATATATATGTTGTGTTAATGTAATCATCTATTTTTTATTTATCATTATTTAATTATTATTTTCATTTTATTTTATTTATTTTTTTATTATCATATTTTCTATTTTATTTCTAATTATTATTTTTTCATACTTTACATTTTTTATTCTAAGTTTCTCTTATATTTTCCTTTTATAATTAGATAAGTTGTTTAGGATTCTATGTTATTTTAGTGAACAAAAATTTTATTTTTTTTATCATTTTTTATATTTTATATTTTTTATTATTATTATATTTTTCGTAAGCAATCTTTTATTCGAACCTAATGTCTAATATATCTATATTTTAATTCCTTTTTTTCCTTTCTTATCTTCTGTCTTCACATTTTTTTTTATAATATTTATTAATTCATAGTTTGTGCCACTTGATATTTAATGCTTAATTTTAAATTAGTTGTTGTTTTAGATTTTTTATTATTATTTATTTATTTATTTATTTTTCTATTTATTTAATGTCATGTATATTGCATTTTCACAAATTAATTATTTACTATATATTTGAATTATTATTTTTTTATCTATTATTATTTATTTATTATTTTTATTGAGTAATTTTTTTTTTGTATAGTCAAATTCTTTATTTATTAAAAATTTCGGGATCTTGAAATCGAGGCCCTCCCATCGTACTGGTGGAGCCTTGATTCGGATTTTGAACCTAGGGAATATGGGTTCGGGATTGCGACTTCTCTCATCCTGACCGATCATCCCATCATCGGTTCATAGTACTTATAGTTAATGTCATGGAATATTATTATCATTTTTTCCTTTTTTTATCATTATTTTTTATATTTTTATTATACATTTGTAAGAAATATTTTCCTAAACATAAGTTCTTTGTAAAACTAAACATTTTCTAAAATATTTATATATATATATATATATATTATTTTTTATTCTTTTCTTATTTATTTTTTTATTTTTTTTACGCTTTATTATTTCCATATTCTCATATATGTATAAATTTCCTAGTCTAAAATATCATCTAAAACTTTAGAACATTACACTATAATAATTAATTAATTCTGCCTAATATTCCTAAAAACATATAAAATGGGCCTGCCTAAAACACAAACATTTCCATAAAAAGGTTAAAATTTTTACCTGATTGGGCTAAACTGGCCCAAATAATCGACCTGACCCGTGATCCGCTCCAAGCCCCACTGTCCAGTCTCCTGCCCACTAACCTCCAAGTACAAAACTACTCCGTTTTGATGTCCTACCCTAAGTATAAAATGGCTTTTTCTTCACCCTTTTTCATTTTCCTCTAACCGACGTCGATCGAGCTTTGTCTCTTCACCGGTGTCGGCTCCCAAAACAGATCCCCTTCTCTTCCTACCGAAGTTGCCCAAACCGGACCTCCCTACCGTCGGTCGCCTAGATCTGCTCTTTCCCTGCTTTTCAGCGACGTCGACCGGGCCTTCTCCCTCAAGGCTGCCGATCGGGTCTCTCCCCTTCAAAGTTGCAGACCGGTTCTTTCTCTCTCTATCCCTCTCTTTCTTTTTCGTCGGCCACCCCAAATCCAAAATCACTCCCTAAAAATCCAAGATCTCCTTTAAAATGGACCAAAAATTCACTCCCCAAATAAAACCATTCTCCCCCTCTCACCGTGCTTATTTCCCTATTTTTTGGTATATTTTTTTATTTTTTGTGGATTGTTGTGGCTGCTAGGAAGCTTAGGATTTTTTGTCTACCGATTGTGGTTTCTTGGTTGCTAGGGATTTTTTGCTGTTAGGTTTTTTTTTTATTTTTGGTTGTTGGGGTTTTCTATGGTTTTTTCGATTGTCTGCTCCCCACTTTATACTCGATTTTTGGCTCCTATAGGGTTGTCTTCCCACTACTTTGCCAAACGCGAGTTTTTCGCGTCTGGTAGAGAGAAGGTGGTGCGCACCCTGCCAGTCGTACCCCTCTCTCTCTTCTATTTTTTTAATTTCATTTTTTTAATTTTTACTTTTTTTATTTGTTGTTTATTTTCGTTTATAAAATTTTATTATAAATTTTTTTAGTGTCTACAGATACCATGATATGGTTGATGTCACAGAACAAATGTTCAAGAAACATTAAGAAGAATATATGACTGTAAGGCATAGAACAAGAACCAAGTTAAGAAAATAACTTTGTTAATATCGATTATCATATTAACTGAAGAGAGATACAAGCATTTATACTAAAATGCATGAATAACACTTGTACAAAACCACCAAGTGTTTAACATAAGATTAAAATTAACATGCAAGGCTTACACGTTTATAGACATTTAGCAGCAACATAGGCTTTGGCTTACTAAACCAGTACAACGAAGCAAAATAGACACATATCTAATATTTAGTTAAAACAAGAAACAATACTTAAGCTAGTTTTGTCTCAACATACCCAAATCCTGCTGGTATGTGGACGTTCTAAGAGACTATAGTGGTAATGTTAAATTTTCGTTTTCCAAATCCCAAAGTATTGGTGACTTTAATTTTTTTGAAATCATGACGATAAAGGAAGTTTTTTGTTCTTTTTGCTGCCTTTTCTTGAGCTTCTTCCCATTCTTTGATTATTGAATCCAACTCCATGAATGCGATTAAATGGTGTGATAATTCAGAGACTGCTCCGTAGGGAATGAGAGGGCTAAAGCTGGTGTGGATAGACCTTTTGATTTCATTCAGGTTTTCTAATTTTCGCGATGGTTCGCTTGCTTCTTTGCTTCTTGTTTCAACTGCTACTTCCTTTGTTCCTGGTTTTTTCTTTCTCTGGTTCGTTTTGCTTTGGCTACTGTCTTTGTTTATTTTTGTTTTGCGCCTGACTCTGTTGCCTTGACTCTCCTTGCACTAGTGTTTTTTGTTTTGAATTGTTCGATGCCATGTGTCTAGATCTTAATAAATTCTTTCTGCTATTAAAAAAAAATATCAAGCGGCGCCTTTGAGATCTTTTTATTTTTTTTATTTTTTTTATTTTTTTACCAATCTCCCACAAATGAAACTTCTTCTCCTCGTTAAGACCATCTCGCCATGTGTCCTTGGCAAACTAATATTATACTATTCTACATATTTTTGGGACATGTCACACCCTCCAAAAATTGTGTATTGAGTATAATATTATAATAATGTTCAAAATCTTGCTTTTTATTCTTCAACGAAGGACATGCCCACGACACCAAGACTGTTTCCATATTTATTATTATTTTTTTATCTTGCAAAAGAAAGGGCTATTGCCTTTTTCCCATTTACAAGACACGTGCAAGGCATGGCCCTTAGTGACCATCTAATGCTCAGTGGATGGGTTGGACCGTTGTGGGTCATTGACTCCTCATAAATATAATAACAAAAACTTAATACTATCCAACTATTTAAATGAGATATTGCCCATGTGAAGAATAATTTTTAAGCAGCTACTTTTCGATATGAAATTAAAAGGACCTCCCCAAAAGGGTAATTTACATGTGACTCCTTTCCTCTTTTTGAAATAAGGTTTGATACAACACTCACTTTGTTCACCTTTTTTAAAGCATAATTCTTGTCTAATGAATGTATGGCTTACTTAAGGTCATATATAACAATGAAAGATATTCTTTTTAATATTTAAAGTCTCTCTTTCTAAACCGTACACGCTAGCTTCTTCTAAAACGTACAACTTGTGTGAATATATATCATAAAATTCATAAGAATAATAATGCTATTTTTTAAAAACAAAATTTTAATTATCTGATTATTTATAATTGACATGAAAGCAATATATAATAATCTTATAAGTATTTATTTATTTTTTGAGTAATTAAATAGTTTGATTCTCGAATAGTTAACAAGTTTATGATTTAAAATTTTTATAATTACATTATTAGACATGTAGATTTTGTTGTTGTTGTTGTTGATGATGTTAATAGTGAAAATGATCTAATTAATAACTTATCATATATAATGTATTTAACATTTGGTTTTATGTTGAGTAGTATAATAAACTCGGTTTTCTTGCTCATGCTACGAATGGTTTTTTTTTTTTTTTTTGTCTTTCTCAAGTGATATGCATTCAAAATTTATTATTTTTAATTACCAAAAACGAAAATACACTATAAGAAGTAGTTTAGAAAGAGAGACTTTGAACGTTGAAACTATAAGATGAATTAAAAAGAGTCACACGTCTTAGAACATAAAATTAAGCTCCAATTTGACATGAAGTTGAGAGAAGGACAGAGATTTTTTCTTTGATAATATAAATATATATGTGTGTGTGTATATATGTGTGTGCACGCGTGCTCTAACAAATTAAATTGTCCTTAATTTCTACTCTTCATCAAAGTCCCTTTTGTTCACTGACAGTTATCCGCAGCAGCAAGGGAAAGCATTACAAATCAGCTGGTCCAAATAATGAAAGCCACATTCAACAGTCTGTTACATACAAAGACCCAAATACAGCAATACATAATATATATAACCAAATACAACCATTCCATGAATTAAAAAGTAGTATAAAAAATGAATTATTATCCTATATATAAATGTTGAAAATTTTAATTTAACTTCACAAGAGGATTTTAAGGGTTCACAAATGTCAATATTTAGACATTTTTTAAAAAAAAAAATGAATGAATTAATTATTAAGAAGATTTGTAACCATCCTATAAATCCACTTGTGAAGTTAAGAAATTTCACTGTTAATGCATATTTTAATAAGTAGATAAGTGTCCAATATAATCTCATATACAAAGATAAGAAGTCAAATAATGCAATAAATGGCAATTGAACAGCTATTCCAGAAGCATATATCCATCCCTCCCCTGATGGCCAATTAATCTGCTTTTTAGTTGTTGTATATATGTACCATTTCAATATATTGCTTTATCAAATTCGTCTTCCTTTATGTTTAGTGGAGATATGTTATCCCCATTCACCACGTTGGCCATCACTTCAGTAGCTTAATTTAATTTGTTCTCTTGAATCCTTATACCCAGAAAGCATATATAACCCTAAAACCTAAATATGATTTTATATTATACACATATAATACTTTGGAAAAGGAAAGTAAGTAAAAAAGAAAGGGAAGAAAGAAGATGAAATGATCAAGTGATGATGATTTACCAAGAAACAAAAGTCTTGTGTGCCTGCCAACTTGCTTTCCTCTCCCAAATAGTAGATTGTCCAGTGCTAATTCGAGTCAAGTCCATGCTTTTGCGGTGGAAAACATCTTGCTCTAATTATCAATCTACCACAACATGGAGCCTGAATTGTTGACTTATTATGAGAGATAGAAATGAGAATATTGATTAGACAAATAGGACATATATATATAGACGAAAAAACATTAAGCTACCTAATGTAATAATCATTTGAAGAAAGACTTTAAAAGAAACTAGTGTAAAAATTTTATTTCCTGCTTTTACAACTTGGAAAACATCATTGGCAAGAAGCTAATCTGCTAAAATTAATCTTCTACACTGCTTCTTCATCTAATATATGTAACAAATGAATCAGCTATCAGTTTCACTATTAGCTAGCATTAACAGTAAAACATGCCTGAAGTGATCGTTGGTCCTCTTAGCTGAATTTGTTGGTTTTTTCAGTTTGAGAAGGGAAACTGTCAAATAATTTGTGTCCAAGTGAAATTAAGCAATGCCATTATGTCAACAAAGGCAAGAGTTATTAAACAAATTAAAATGGGAACATGTATTGCAGGAAGATGATAAGATTGCATATAATATATGTAAAAGGGTCTTCCTAACTTCAGTTTGTTCGGTAAGAATGATATCTTTGTTAATGCAAGAGGACATTTTGGAACAAATACATGCTTATAGATACGCGTTAACATTTCCCTAATTTGTAAAACCATAAAGAGCATTTGGCAGCTTGGCAGTGCAAAGCCCTAAGCCTGTCAATAAGCCAAACATCATGATATGTGTTAGAGAGAGTGAGAGAGAGAGAGAGAGAGAGAGAGAGACAGAGAGAGAGATAAGCAACATAAGGAAAAAGCAAGGGCAGTAGTATAATAGTACAGTGTAGATATATGTATTAGCATGGAAGCCACTCTTTGTAGTGACAAGTTTACTAGTGAGTCATACAACTAAGAGTAAACTTCAGCTATACATAAAGCGCATAATTATAAGTAGATTACTGCCTTTTAAAGTCTGCAAATACATATGTATTGGTTGATTTCTCCAGCTCTCCAGCTATTCTGAGATGATCTCCTCTAATCCCTCGTGTCATTAGCTAGCTACGCCGCAGGTGCTACGTCAACTCCATCATCGTCGTCATCGTCATCGTCCCCATCATTTTCCTTATATGTAAATAGACAAGTCGCATCATGGTGATCATTGTTGATGAGCATCTTAGAAACACCTGCAGGCTTCTTGCCGCTGACAAGCACCATTGAGTTGTGTAGTAATGAAGCAGAAGGAAACTGCTTCTAACTTGGGCAAAGAGAGTTTTGTATTTGAGTGAAATGAGACCACACCACGCACTCTCCTATTTATAACCGGTAAAAGTAGTACCACTGGGTCTGGCACTAAGAAGTAAAGCAGGAAGGAGAGTGACATAGCAGGGCTATAGTCTCCATACGTTCTTCTTAGTTGGCGGGGTAGGGTCCCACTCCCTCGCACATGAGCCATTCTCATGTAGGGTTGTTGCCCACTCGTGGAAGCAACAGGTCTACACACTCTCAACCTTCATTGCCACATGCAGCTCATCTACCTGGAAAATTTTGTATGATATGATCAACCCTTGAGTAGCAGATGGAGGCAACAATTTTCAAAACCGGCCCTCTCCCCAGTTTGTTTCAGGGTAAGGAGGAATAGAACCCAAGCCATGTACAAATTAAATAAAGTGAGAAAATTTAATCCTAAGAGGGTTCATCAAAGTCCAACTTGCCTTGATTTTGGTTCTCCTGAATCGATATGACAGATACAAAAACGTATAATTTTTCTAATGAAATCAGAATATTATAGCTTGACATATAATAATTAACAAAGACATCGTTCAAAATTTTGACTCAAATTATATTTTTCTTTGGCATATATATTGAGAAGCATAGAGGGATTTATTAATAGAAATAAACAAGTACCAACGTCTCGAAAGATAGATAAAATCCCAAAGCCACCTTAACTGCAGCAACAAAAGATGAATCCCAAGCTTAAACACAAATATCAGAAACAGCCCAAAGTCTGCAACCAGAAACAAACTAGCAACGATACTGACTCTATAAGAACAGGCGTATGAAGCTTGAAACTACCCAGCAACAGCAAACAACATAGGCGTATGAAGCTTGAAACTACCCAGCAACAGCAAACAACATAGGCGTATGAAGCTTGAAACTACCCAGCAACAGCAAACAACATAGGCGTATGAAGCTTTTAACACAAGCGTCAAACTTAACCATTGCCGCATTGCCATAGAGTCTTTGGCACATATAAAAACACATTCAGTCTGGGGTTACCATCTCCTAAATTTCATCTGTTTCATCTTAAGATTTGAACTTGAAACATCTAATTAAATTAAATTTTAAATAAGTTTAACAAAACTGTAATCAAGAAGTGAGGAAAATTCACATTAAGGGGAAATAAAGAGTACAACTAAAAGGTGTTCTTTGATATATATATATATATATATTAATTATAGCTCTGCTAATTTTACAGAATTATAGTATGTGTATTATTCATAAATGTAGGTAAAAGATGCTAATCTTAAATTCGTGCACCTATATTTTCTACGTTGATCTAGGCTTGATTGCATTTTAAGTTGGGTACCTAGTGATTTCCTCATGGCAGTTAGCAATATCAATTTTTTTTTTCTTTTGAGGACATGATAATATATTACGACTGTAAAAAACACGTGGAAATCAATAGATTCCATTCACAATATTATCTATATGTTTAAGCAAGCTTAAAATATATTTCATATTTGCTATTGCGTTTGAAAAAAATTACATAATATTTAAAACAGTTTTTAAATTATTTAAAAATTTTGAAATAAGTTCTTGTTTTTCATTCTTTTATTAAGTTCAATCATATTCTTATAATTGTATTTTTAATCAAATAAGTTCTTGTAAGTAACTATTGTTAGTTAAATTATCACTTATATTATTCTATACCACATAATGTTGACATGTCATAATAAATGATTACGTAACATGATGACATGGTCACATGGTATTTCATTCTTCATGTGAATGTCACATTAGGTGTAAAATAACAAATGAAAATTTGACTAATGATAGTTAATCTACCGTTAATTATAATAAATTATTTGATCCAAAATAAAAATACAAAAATTTGATTAAACATAATATAAGAACAAAGATTTATTTGAATTTTTTTAAATAGTTAAAAGATTTTCTAAAATATTATGTTAAAAAAGATTTAAGTTGAAAAACTTCATTTGAAAACTATTATGAGAAAAAATAGTAAAAAAAAATATACCTTGAGATTTTTGAGCCTTTGGTATGTTTTTTGAAAACGTGGTATGAGAAACTAAAATGATTTAAATAATATGATATTAAAGAGTAAAAGAATAAACTTGTTTTATACTATTTGAGTAAATTGTTACAAATTAACGAGCACCAAAATTAGGTTGTTGTGAAATTTTTAATCTTAAAAATTCATAAAAAAATAATTTTTTATTCTTATAAAAAATTCAAAATTGTTTCAAACTAGAAAACAATTTTTTTAATAAATTAAAATATCTGTAGCATTTGAGCAAAGAGTTGTAGCAGCATCGTTTATTGATGCTTAATTGGGCTTTAAAAAGCCCAAACGGTTGGCTTGGTCTACCCTTCCAAGGCCTAGACCTGTCCAATTGGGACAGGAAACAATGTTGGGCCGAATCCAACCTTGCAACCGCAGATAGAGCACCATCAAGCTAGCCCAGCCCAACTATCGCCACCAATCTCGCCAAATAAAGAGGGGAGTGGGGAACTAACCACAGAAGGAAAAGGAAAACAAAGTTTTAACTTAGCTTGTTAAAAGGCCTAATCCTGGTTTTCAACATTAAAAATAAAATAAAAAATAATTTTACCATGCCAGATGACGAATATTTCACTTTAACAGACGTTTATATCATGTCCAATTAATTTGATTGATTGAACTATATATTGTTAATATTACTACATAATGTATAACACAATATAAAAGTGAATTACTAATTCAGGCTCAACATGTAGAAAAATTAGGACTTCAATCCCATCCTAATTAATCCTTCTTTATCTAAGACTCTAAGAAGTGTTTACAATCTGAGTGGTTGGTTCCGAGTCATGGACAGAAGCACGACAAAGTGGGCAATGCGTATCCTTAACCAGCCACTTATCTATGCAAAGCTTATGGTATATATGTTTGCATTTGGAAGGAACCCTACACTTATCTCCATCCTTCAACTCTTCCAAGCATATCGCACAATCGGCGCAGTTTGATTTAGTTTCTCCATCCTTGTAGATAACAATGGTCCCTGCCAAGACTGGTACTGCAGCTGCCTGCTGGCTCGCCGGTGGTTGTCTTTGCGTGGCCTGGTTATTGCTCGGTCTCCCGGTTTCAATATCTTGGGGAGGATGAGTTCGGAGACTTTCCCTTGAGCCTTTGTCGCAGCAAAACAGGAAGGCAACTATTATGAGTAGTGCAATTATCGTCACCCAGATTGCAAGTTGGAGGTCGCTCAATGGAGTTTGTGCGGATGACATGATTGATGAGAAAAAATCCAGAGAGAGTGTGCATGCGGCAACTGCATGCACGTACTTCTGTTGTTCTATACACAGTATTTGAGTTTCTTAATTTACGTCCTTTATATATATATATAATAACTTAATTAATCCTATTTCATAAGAAATTCACAATCCTAATTCATGGCGGATTTGGTTAATTTTTTATCAGTACTGGAGGATACAATATTATTGATTCATTTATAAAATTACCGTTACCACCAATTGTAGCATGTCAAACAATTAAGCATGCTAATGCCTTGCCACCAACTTCTGCAAATCCTGGACATGGTTTTGAAGAGACGCCAATACATTTCATATTAATTCTAGCTACTAACTGATGCTAAATGGAACTCCAACTTTTTTATACTTGTTAAAATGTTACTGTAGAACTCGAAATCTTTCCACTTACATGTACTATTAACAATTTTTTGTGTAAAAAAATATAGTAATAAAATATTGAAATTAATATATAATTTATAAGATAGAATTGCTTTAAATACTCGAACAAAAATTTAAGTTCAACAATTATATCCTTTAATTTAATATTCTATTATTTTATTAATTTAATTTAATACTAAAATCTTTGTCAAACTAAATTATTAGAGAACCATAGATAATTAAGTAGATTAGAACTACTTAATAATCAAGTAAAAGGAAAGAAAAAAAAAAGAAGCAAGCCTTTTAATGAATGGATTGTTTTAATCTTCTTTGAATTTTATGTTAGAAGTGTCTATGAATCGGATCAAAGTTGGATGTATCATACCTTTCATTTTTAAAGTTAAACTTAAATTCGATTCATTTCATCCATTTAATTATTATTTTATATTAATATTTTTAAATAAAAATCATATAATATAATATAGTCGGACCAAGTTGGATTTAAATTCCTAAACTAATGCAACTTGAACCGGACCGAGCCTACAAGCTTAGTCGAGTAACTTGACTTGAGACACGTCTACTCATAGTACCTGTTTTTTTCCTTTTTGCTGCATTCTTAATTTTAAATGCAATGCCTTAGACAGTGTTAAGAAACAATATTATGAAAAAACATAATCTTATTTGTTTGAATTGCAATGGTCTTTTATAATGTATAATGATGAACGTTGTAATTACATTACCATATAATATATATATATATATATATATGTATTGGGTATCATCAATGACTTGATCGAGATGGGGAGCTAGTAAGTTGGCTTTGTCTAGCCTTCCAAGGCCCAGACATGGCCAACTGGGGTCGAAAATTAACAATGTCGGCCAAATCCAACCTTGCAACCACATATAAAGCACAGGTAAGTTAGACCAGTCCGACTATTGTCAGGAATCTTGCTTATACTGCTTCTTGTATCCATTAGTGTAAATGGAGTTTAGATGGAATTTAAGAATCGAAAAAAGTGATTTTAAGGCGAGCCTTTTAATATATGTTATCTTTAAGATTTATTTCGCCTCCACCACTTGATATGTAAAGGGAATAATGCGAATAGCCTTAGGGATACAATGAAGTCAACATTTAACTTCATCTTACACTTTACGAGAGTAGACCGATAGATACATCTAAGGGTTTGCAAAGTAGTTCGGCCTTAAAGCTTACTTTCTGCAGCAAGTAGCTTATAAGGAATTTGGATTCTTTTGATAGATGATGGAAACTCAAGTATTTATGTTTATAGTTATAACTTAACACTTCTATCTCTCTTGATTTTTCTGCACTTGTCTTATTTGTTTTGGTGTGTCAAAATGGTTGCAACAAGCCCTTTATATAGGCTTGCAAGTATCTCTTCTTCAATGACACAACCCTTTCATTAAGGTACTACTTTGTCTAAAAAATATCTTTACATTTTGTAAGACACAACTTTTGAATAAAAATATTATTTTAATAATTACCTTATGAAAGAACAACCATTCATTCCATAAAACATAATCTTTAAGCTATAGTTTGAAACAATAACTTTTCATATTTAAACTTTTAAGCTATTGTGTTTTTTTAATTTGTTTCATAACTTTTGGATGTCATTTTACCAAAAGACATAACCATTCACACGAAAAGCCTACCTACAATCCAATAGTCATGCTATGTCACTTTATATGACATAATCTTTGAGTTAAGATAGCTTTTTATTATGTGACTTAACTTTTGGTTTTGAAAATGCACCAACAATCCCCTACCATTTTCAAAATTTCTAAATATCAACAACTTTGGGATTCTTGTGCATAAATGAAGGTATCCTGCAAATTTGAATCTTCACTTAGTGAGTGTGGTTGGTTCTAGTCTGAATTAAGTGATTGGCCAATAATTGAACCATTGATTCTTCATTTGACTAGTCTGGCCACTAAAAACACACAAGCTTTCTTGCTCAATTTGTATCTAGTTTTGCCAACACATTTTATGACCTTTGTTTTGTATCCATTTATGAGTGTTGTAGAGTTAAGCCTTTAGCTCCTAGAAACGGCCACACTTCCACTCACATAGGTAACCCCCATCAAAAGTACCTCGTAATTATAGTATTTCAACATATATATGTTATGGGTCTATTAAAACCTTTTGTTCAACCTTACCTTACACATTACGGGAACTTAGCATTATACACCTTGAGATGGAAAATTAGTGCTTGCAATCATCCATATGGTAGAATGGTCAGTACCCAAGACTTGTAAGTCAGCCATAAGCATCGAGGTGAACTCCCACTATTCTTGATTCAGTTAATAGGCTTAAGACCCATCCCTTTTGAGATTTTTATTATTGAGTGTTTTTTCAAACTTTTGGTTAACAGATCTGCTAAAGTTTCATAAGACCTTATATAACGAATAGTGACTATACCATCACTAATTCTTTGTCTTACAATGCTATGTCAAAATCAACATATCGACTCTTTCAATTGTATGTTTGATTATATGACTTTGATACTGTTGCTTCATTATTATAATGTATCAAAATTGGTGTCATTGGTTTAGGCCACAACAGAATATCTTAGAGTAAATCTCTTAACCATTCCACTTTTTGGGTGGCAGATAGTAAAGTTATAAATTCAGCTGCCATGATGGAGTCTGCTTGACAAAATTGTTTCTTAGAACCCCAAGAAACAGCACCCCCACCAATTGTAAAAATCCAACTAGTCGTAGAAGTATGATTCGTTCTATTTGAGTTCCAACTAACATATGTATATTCTTTTAAAACTGAAGGAAAGCCTAAATAACAAATGCCATAATTCATTGTACTCTTTAAGTATTTTAAAACTCTATGAACAACATACCAATGTTCTTTACTTGAATTACTTGTAAATCGACTTAGCATCCCAACTACAAAAGCAATATCTGGCCTTGTACAAACTATAACACATTAAGCATCCAATCACCTTTGCATATTCATTTTGTGCTATTGGCTTGTCTTTCTTAAATACTAGCCCTAGATTAGAATCATAAGATGTAGACATTGACATATAATCTAACTTACCATACTTCATTATAATCTTTTAAATGTAATAAGATTGAAACAATCTTATGCTATTATTATTTTTCATTATTCTTATACCAAGAATAACATCCGCCACACCCATATCTTTCATGTCAAAATTCTTTGACAATAACCTTCTTGTGCCTTCCATTGGTTCCAAAATTGGTATCAAAGATTAGCAAGTCATCAACATATGCACAAATGATAACACCTGGAACTTATTATAGACACATTTATCACATTAATCTTGTAGCCATTAACTAGCACAACCTCATCAAACTTTGATGCCATTGTTTAAGTGCTTGTTCTAATCCATACAAGGACTTTACAAGGTTACACACATCCCTTTTTTTCTCAATTGACATCATTGTACCTTAATGTACAATCAGAATATCAAATTAACACATCAAGGTATATGTTTACACAAGCATCATTGTACTTTTATTGCACAATAGGAATGTCATATCAATGATATTAAATATCTATATTATACTATTATACCTTTGATGATAAAATGAGAATGCACCACATATCAAGATATTAAATTTATATATGAGCACCATTATATCTTCATGTATAATAGGAATGCTGCATGCCCACTTATCACATGGACCTTTATCGTATTTACATATTGACATCATTATACCTTAATGTATAATAGAAATGCCACATAGCCACTTATCATATGGACCTGGATGGTATTTACATATTGGCATCATTATACCTTAATGTATAATAGGAATGCCACATGCCCATGCCTTGTGTCTTCCATCACATATTCCTTCATCAACTCAAGATGGTTTACTTTACAATATTTATCTTTCTCATTTTGTTTGTGATGTAATCTTGGTTGCAACATTATTCTTTTATTTGAAGATGATTACCAAGGTTTTTGAGAGACATCTTTTTTTTTATATACTTTAGAGTTTTCTTAGTGTCTCTCTTTGATGGGAGAAGTATGTCAATTATAAAAGACACAACAATAACCTTATTCAAATCAAGATTATATATGAATATAACAAAATCCTTCTTTCCAACCAATATATGTTTTCCATGCATATCAAATACAATATCATGCATGTTAAGTAAAGAAAAAACTTATCTTATAATCCGATAAGGAACCATTTTGTCACATTCCTTATCACCATCAAATCAATCAAGCTTTTGCTAATGAATAAAGTTTTTTTCTTCAAAGCGGTTTGACTTGACTATGTTGGTATATCACTTTTAAGAAAGCCATTGAATTTCAACATCATGAAAAATAAGTCTTAAAATTATTGGTGCAAATGGGGTTTAAATGAAATTTAAGGAACCAATAAAATTGATTTCAAGACGAGCTTTTTAATAAACGCTATCTTTAAGACTAATTTCGCCTCCACCACTTGATATACAAAGGGGAATAATGTGAATGGCCTTAGGAATACAATGAAGTCAATGTCTAACTTCATCTTACACTTTACAAGCGTAGACTGCTAGATACATTCGAGGGTTTGCAAAATTGTTCGGCCTTAAAGCATACTTTCTGCAGCAAGTAGATTATAAGGAATTTGGATTCCTTTGATAGATGATGAAATCTCAAGTGTTTATATTTATATTTAGAACATAACACTTCTATCTCTTTTGATTTCTCTATACTTGTCTTATTTGTTTTAGAGTGTCAAAATGGTTGGCAACAAGCCTTTTATATAGACTTGTAAGTGTCTCTTCTTCAAGATACAACTCTTTGATTAAGACACCACTTTATCTAAAAGACATCTTTATATTTTGGAAGACATAAATTTTGGATAAAGATATTGTTTCAATAATCATCTTATGAAATGACAACTATTCATTTCATAAAACATAATCTTTAAGGTATAATTTGAAACGATAACTTTCATATTTAAACTTTTAAGTCGTGATATTTTTTTAATTTATCTCATAACTTTTGGATGTCATTTTACTAAGAGATATAATCATTTATATGAAAAACCTACCTACGATCCAATAGTCATACTATGTCACTTTATGTGATATAACTTTTAAGCTCAGATAGCTTTTCATTTTGTGACATAACTTTTGATTTTGAAAATACACCAACAGTATCGAGGAGAGCTAAATAAAAAGGTCAAAGAAAGAAGAGATATAAAACGAAAAAGAAAACCAAAGTTTTAAACTTAGCTTGTTAAAAGGCCTAATCCTGATTTTCAAAGTTAAAAATATGTTTACTATGACAGATGATGAATATATAACTTAACAGACGTTTATATCATGTTTAATTAATTGGTTTGATTGAACCATTGTTAATTAATGGTACTAAATACTAATAAAATATAAAAGTGACTTACTAATTAAAGCTTAATGGAATAAAATCAAACCTTTGTTTTAAACTAGTAGCAATTATATACCAGAAAAATTTGGATTTCAATCCATCCTCAATCTGTGGACTGTCTACAATCTAAGTGGTTGGTTCCAAATCATGGAAAGAACCACGACAAAATGGGTAATGCCTATCTTTAACTCGCGACGGATGTATGCAAAGTTTTTGGTATAGATGTTTGCATCTGGAAAGAACCCTACAATGATCTCCATCCTTCAACTCTTACAAGCATATCGCACAATGGGTACAGTTCGATTTAGTTTCTCCATTCTTGTAGATAACGATGGTCCCTCTCTGCCAAGATTGGTACTGCAGCTGTCTATTGCTTCTCCGGTGGATGACTTTGCATGGCCTGATGAGGTAGTGGATTATTGCTTGGTCTCCCGGTTTCAATATTTGGGGGAGGATGGCGTACACGTTTCCTGAAGTCTTTGTCGCAGCAAAAACATCAAGGTAAGTATTATGATTGCTGCAATTATCAAACCAAAGTGCAAGTCGATTACACCCAAAGTTTGTGGATGACATGGTTGAAGAGAAAAAATCGATAGAGAGTGTGTGGCAACTGCATCCATCTACTTCTAGATCGTTTTTTGACTTTGTAACGTCCTGTATATAATCACAAGTAAAAAACTCAAAAACTGTGTATAGAAAAATTAAAGTAAATGGATGCAATGCTACACACTCTCTCGATTTTTTCTCTTCAACCATGTCATCGACACAAACTTTGGGCGTCACTGAACTTGCCCTCCGGGTTGATTTGGTTGAGGGTAGCTACAAAGGGATCGGATGTGGTAGGAATGGTTGGTGTTAGTGGATGAGTCATAGTGCGTTGGTCCGACAGGCTTATTGGGTGCTCACGATTGAGTGGACGTGGGGCTAGGAGGATTGGGGAGGGAATCGGAGGGGGACAGTTTGTTCAGTGTTTCTGGATGGTGGCTCTCGAAGGATGTAGTTGTAGGGGATGGCAAGGTTAGGGTTCTGATAGGTGGAGGGGTGGTAAGCAAGATTAGATTGGAATGAGAGTTTTGACATTGTTTGCTGAGAGGAGGGGGGTGGATGAGAGTGAGAGGTGGGCTGTGCTGGAAGCAGAAGAGATTAGGTAGAATGGTTGGAATGAGTGATATTAGGTAGGTAGGTAGGTAGAAAGGTAGGAATGGCATGATTTGGATTTTCTAAGTGTGGCTGTGGCATGGACGTGGGAGCTCCTTTGTGGGGAACTCCTGTGGAGGTAAGCTAGCGGGACAAACCCTAGACAGGTTGCAGATGATCCAGGTGAGGCCAGCCGTGGAGATTCATGCTGACATTGGCCATTTGAGGATTGAATGTCGCAAGAGTGCTGAGGGAGCTTTCGCTTGGCACTACTGGGCTTTTAATGCAGCGGTATGCTGGAAAGCCGGTGGAACATATCTTCCTGGTTGCAGGCCGCTTCGAATGAGGCCATCAGTGTAGGCACCGCTGTCAATGGGCATCCAAATGGGGCTGTTACAGATTGCTCAAGAAGTAAGCTGCTTATACTTGTGAATGTTTTAGGTTATGCAATGGTGGGTCTCTCTCTTGATGGCTTGCCTGAGTTGTGAATGGTTTATGGCAATTGTGTTTTAGTAATGGTTGCACCTTTTTGACTTGAGAGAATTGTTGGCAAAGGACTGGATACTTGATGGAATCCAGACTGGGTAGATACTGGAAGCAGGGCATCGATGGGCTCGTGGAATCGGTATCTGTGGTGGAATGGACCGTTTGTTGGCTTGTGAGTCTTCACGCAAAACTAGTTGGGTGCTGGGAAAGATGCGGACTTAAAAGAGTTTAAGCTTTGCTCCGTAAAGAACACAGAGAATGATAGTTTAATCATTTTGACTTGAAACACTGACAATTAGGCAAACTATATGTTTTTGTTTGGTGGTATATGACAAAGAGTTAGTGCCGAGTTACTGCAAATATGATCTCAGAACAAAAATTTTAACATATTAATGAGAACTAATCCAAGCAACGGACCTTAACAAGATAATTCCAAGATCCAAAGTGATATGTCACAAGAACAACATACCATATTTTCAAAAATCATATCACAAACATATTCTACACATGACAACTGCTTTATTGTATCCCCAACACGATTAAGATATGCTAGAGAAACTCAGAAGATCTATTGAATGTGAACAACTGTACCTAATCATGCTTCTTCAACTTGAACTTTCCCTTGGGAATCTTGCTCAGAACACCAGCATCCAACTTCTTATACTGATTCCGAAACTGGTCAAGGAAATTGTAAACAAAGCTATCGATTTGCTCATCATACCTCTCGTAGAGGACTGGTAATGTATGGGCTGCAATAAAACCTGACAAGGAAAAGAAAACCTTCAAGGTCAAACACCAATGCACATAGAAACATATACATGGACATTTATCAGGAAGATAAAGGTTTCATATGTACGACAGAAAACAGCATCCTGGAAAAATTAAAGAATAGGTGTCTGGTTTGTTCCATAAGATGGAAAAAAGATAAGCATCTCCAGAACCAAATGTATTGGTCATATGTGAAAGAGCATGCCATCATTACATCACCATACCAAGAAAATAAAAATCCCTGGAAAATTTACTTGGCTAGAGTAGTATCCCACCAAACTGATCATACATCCAGCAAAGCACAATTTCAATAATGTTAAATGCTGAAATTGATTACACTAGCTCAAGGGCAAAACTGTTATCTGCTCCATTGCTTTATGGATTACAGGCCTCACTTTGGAAGGCCATAAAAGCAATTCATAGAAAAATAATCCAAACATTTCCCATTTCAGAGAGGGGAATTTTCCATTTTCAAAATATCTAGTTGCCAATAGTGCCAACATTGACAGGTATCTACATGGCTCCAGCATACAGTTAAAGAATCAAAGGAAGAAGGTTAAATACTACTCCTGTACCAAACTGAATGATCATTTTTCTACTTTGGGATGTTCCAAAACTATATCCTCTTACCCTTGAGAATACCTACAATTCTTACTTTTTCTATATTCAATATTAATTTTTAATATATTATTTCACTTTTTTATATTAGAAACTATCAAACACCAATAACATAACATCATTTTAATTTTACTATAAGAAACAATAAATTCAAGGAATTTTTCTAATGTGGACATCCAATTTTGGATTAAGTACTTCATTGCTCAAACAAAGCACAATTTAACCACCGAACTATCTCAAAATGTTCATTTAAGCCACTGAACTTTTATTTGGCAAGAGTAGCCATGAAACCATTATTTTCATCCAATTATGAAACAAAACTTGTTATGCTTGATGTGATCAAGTCTAATAATTGTTAAATGATGTAAATCTCAATTAAGTATATGATATGGTGTTTAACGTGGCAATGAGAAAAGAAGAAATGTTGACATAGCATTTTTTGAGTTCAACATTTTTAATAGTTTTTTGAAAGGGGCTACTCATTATTTGAATTAAGAGGCCTAGACAGACCGCTTTTCTTTCCCCTTTCATTACAGACCTTTTAGCCTTTTAACAGTTTTCAGAAAGGGGCTACTCATTCCTTTTTCCCTTTTTCCTTCCTTTTTTCCTGTAAATTTTTTTACTATTTGTAAATTCCTACCCGCAGTACAACAGGTCTGATTGTTTATAAATGCAATCCAGGACTTGGCACTAGAACAGCCTTGGCTGGCCAAATCCAGCCATACTGCCACCAGATCAGTCAGCAACAGGACCGAGTCCATCCAGCTTGACCTCAACATGCCACTACAAGTCTAATCCAGGCCAGCCAGTTTAGATCTAGCCTGCCAAAAATGAAAGCAGCCTAGGCTAATCAGATCCACCCATTCTGGCACCAAACAAGCACCAGCAAGCCAGATTTACCCTAGACAAGTCAAACCTAAACTGGTTGATGTCAGCAATCTTGCTGGTCTGCAGCTTGAAGGAAAAGGCAATCAAGAGAGAACAGGAAAATGAAAGTAAAATGTAGTCTGCGTGGGAACTTGTAACTCAAATATTGAGTTCGCTCATTTGAAGAAACTAGTAAAATTTGAACTCAGAAACGAAAAAGGTTTCCATGTCAACACATTTTCTTTATTCAATTGCCATATTAGATGCCAAGGGATACATTTAACAGTACATTTACATACCTTAATGTCTGATGGGGCTCGATTGCATGAATTATCAGAAGTTTAGGATACAATTAGATAGAATAACTTGATTGAAACAAATAAAAGTTCAGAGGCTAGAATTCCCACTATGAAAAAGTTTAGTCACTAATTATGATTTATAATTTTTAACTTTTAAACTATAGAATAAATCTTGCAAATCTCAATTCCTACTTGAGAGAAAAAATTTATTTTGCATTGATGTTACTTGCTGGTTGGAGGACCATGACCAAGTATTGAGGCAATACTTATTTTAGGTAAAAATTTCAATATAGGATGATGAATGCAACAAAGAGAAAGGGCAAGTGATTATACATGCATGCACCTAACAAACATGCTCATGTTGTGTCAACCAAGAAAAATCAGCTAAAAATTAAACCCAATAGATAATCAGTTTGTACTAGAAATCAAGACCATGAGAACAACTAAATTACTTGGCACCAACAAACCCAAGGAGAGAGTTTGTTAATCTTTGCAGAAATCAACTTGATATCAACAGCACTGCAACTTCTTGTCACAGTTATAGGGTCCCTTTCTTAACTTTCAATTACATGCAACGTATTTGTTCCACACACGAGCAAAATCTAGTATGCTTAACAATGTATAAAGCACATGACCACAAATCATAATACTACCAGGCTTTTTTTTAACTTTTAATGGTGGATCTATATACTGTTATGGTGAGATAAAATGAGTAAGATTTCTTACCAATGTACAAAACAGTCAGAAAGTTGCACCAACTTCCTATAACAGCAGCAACCCACAAGCTTAACACAACCTGGAAACATTTTGATCATTAATTATTTACTCAAACATATCAAGTGTGACAGATGAAAGTTATTAGGAATGCAGATTGAGTGTAACGTTCTCCCTCCACATACTATGGGAGATTGTAAGCAAAGTTGACAATATACTTCTAAAGCTTAAAATATTGCAATTATTTTGTTCCTTTTGTATCATCCGAGCTGAAACTTGTTCAAAAAATATTATTTCATTTTATTTTCAAACTTATTTTAGGATTAAGTTGGCAAATTTGCAAGCATTAATAATATTGTTATTAAGGACCTCTTATTGACATATTTCAATTTAAGATTTCAAATATTTACAATCAATTATATATATATATATATATATATATATATATAAAAGACAACCAAGTTCAAGAAAGAGAGAAGAATGCCACAATAAATAGAATGCATAAAGAAATCAATCACAACTTTTCTTCCTCCATGCATTAAGGATACATGGCTAAACAGTTAGCTAAATATTTCTACAATTTATGCCAGAATTTTCAAAAGGTTCAAAGATCAGCAAGGACCATTACTTTGCAAACATAAGCTGTGAAAAGAAAAATACTAAAAAAATCTCGAAAGCAGGCCTACCACAAGAAATTGTTTCAAGTTTCCTCCACATGCAATATCCTGAAGAAAGTGTAAACCTCGGTTCACCTCACCACCAAGTGACCTACCAATGCTGACAAATAATTCTTCAGGCAGAAAAAGCCGTGGCACTTCAGAAGGTGACCTATTGCCATGGAGTAATTTATTCCAAAGAAAAATTGAAAACTCATCAGCAGCACACAAGATTACCAAACCTTAAAGAAACAACAAATCGTAAAACATAAGGACCACATAAAAGCATGCATCTTTGAGTTACCTGTTAAGTAAGCCGGAGGCATTTGACCAAACAAACTGAGCAAGCATGCCAAGAACCACTGCAAAGCATAGCAGAGTCAGGAAATGGTAATTAAGCCATTCAAATAGAACCCATATTGCTGTTGCACCAGCTAAAACACTGGATGAGATCTTCTTGTTCCTCCACAACAAAACATCAGCAGCTGCACAATTTGCAGTAATATGTATCAGCACACGTGTTTTATAGCAATTTCAAGAAAAGAGTAGAAGAGTCCTACATTTTCCACCCCCCAAAATATGGTGGACAGGCCTCTGGCGTCCAAAAAGCCGATTGAAGCTAGAAACAACTGAGTTTGATTTCTCTCCCTCAAAAAAAGACACAGATTTCTGCTTAGAAACACTATCAGCAATGGTCTCCGCTAGATTGTTCAAAAAGTCCTCTGATGTTATTTTCTCAGGCATTGTTCTTGTGCTTCAAGAAAATAGACAAATTATTCACCAAGAATAAACTGAACAGCCTTGAAATCCCATCAATATAGTAACATCTAACAAATAATTTAACACTCCCTTTCTAATAGTATATTTTGAATATACTTTTGGAAAAAGAGTTCAAACATTGAGGTTTGATAATTTAGTCCATTACCAGACAAAAAAAAAAAAAAAAAAACCCTTTTTGCTTTAGCATCTCAGTAGACACATATAAACACTTAACTGGAATATGAGAAACAATTCCAAGTTATTTGACTTAGCTAGTTGAATCCCATGCCATATCCACCGTGAGATGTTTATAAGATCAAATCTTTTTCACTACTTCAAGACAATGTGATTTTTTCTTTTTCTTTCCTCTGAAGCTCAAATATCATTTTTTGTCAAGAGTTGACAAATTTTATCGTCAAAAACTGCAACTACACCAATGATATAGTAGGAAGATACTTGGAACAGATATAGCTTCAAGAAACCCAATTCCAACACCTGGTTGATCCTTTTGCAAGAGACCCACGGTTGCTAGTTGCTAAAGGTAATATCTAAGCAGACCAAGGCACACTACATGTTGGTTGCACAATTGTTATGTTTTGATTTATTTAGCAAAAGCCAAAGCAAAATACAGTTTGTTGATCATAACTTACATCTCACATCAGTAGCACAGCAAGAAGTCTTTCTCTATTATTGATGAAAATTAAATGTAGCATTTGTTTCGACTGCATCCTATTCTTTTCCATCTGAGATACTGCCTATCAGACACATGGCTTTTGGGTATTAAATTTTAGAAATTGAAACCTATATCTATACCATATAATAACCATTCTGATTTAAAATTTAAACGGTTAGACTAGGTAGAAATCCAATTTTCAAGATGCAGCTAACATTGACCACAAAGAATGTTTCCATGATGCTTTGTTTTCTTGAACAGATCAGGCATGCAGATCATTGATGTTTTAATTTCTCAAATTCTAACAAATTATCGAGTTGTTTCATGATATCCTTTCTATTAAATACTTCTTTGTCATTTGTGTTCCACCTACACAGCGTTTGGTAAAGACTTTGCCCCTCTAAACGACAGTCTACAGAGAAATGCATAAGTGCTCCAAATGCCCCAAATGCCTTCTACTTAAAGTTGCCTTCATTTTCACAATATAGACTACTTACTTGCATAAACATATTAAAGCACCCTTTTTAACTCCTTGTTTCAGAAACCAAAACGCAAATATAGCAAAGCCTCCAAAGCTCTGTTCTTACTTATTTAACCCTATTTTTGAACTGTAATTCCGTACATCAACTCTACCCATAAAAATTTTTTTGAAAAATAAAAAGAAAAGAAGGGTAGAAATAAAGCAAACACAAAATTAGCATGCTCAATTTCCAAGATCAAGAAAGGGCAGCAGCTAAGCCAACAACCCAACCAAAAACAAGAGAAATCAGTAAACAAAAAGAACCCACAAGAAGAACTGAAAAAAAAGAACAACCCATGAATTAAAAATAAGGATTTCACCGGAATCAAATATCAGGAAAAAACAAACATGATCAATGAATTGCAATTCATGCAGAAAATAGCATATTTGTTAAAAAAAAAAAAGAGAAGCAAAAGAGCACAAACCAGAAAGAGAGCTTGGTGATTTGTTCGAGGAGAGTGGGGTGACACTGACAAGAAACGGATGGAGGAATCAGATATTTATTTATGCCGGGCTTTTACTTTTACGTTAGTATGAGTTTAACTTTGAAAATTAAAAACGTGGTTTCATTATTGGTTTCGTGATGGCCGTTGCCTTGAATGCCTGCTCTGACGGGTTGTTGTTTATTCTATTCCTAGTCCTTTATAAATCTTTCGGGTGGGATATAAGAACAATATTTAATTGAAAAATTATTTTTTGAATGTAAAAAAAAAAAAAATTTATGTTAATCAATGCAATTTTCTTTTATATGTAAAATGTTTTACATTCATAAAAAAAAAAAATTCAAAATTTTTTTTCAATTTTGCCAAAACAAAGCCTTAATAACACAATAATTCCAATAATCATTTTCTTTTTAATATTTTCAAAATGTTTCCTTTGTTATCTTTTATATATTTTTTGCTAATTTTTTTTAATTTCGAATAGCAACAAATTATCATGAAGAAATTTTGGGCAGTTAAAAGTTAATATGCTTTTTGGGCGTCGTTGATTGTAACGTGGAATCTTTTGGTACCGGGGCCGGACTTAAAAAGCAGCAGATGACTATGAGCAGAACATCCCTTGGTTTTGTTTTGATTTTTTTGCTTAACATCGTGCCCTTGTTTGGATAAACTTAAAAGGTGGGTGGGCCTACGAGATTACCGTACCCTTGTTTGGATAAATTAATTGAATTCATGAAAAAATTAATTAAAATAGTATTAATATATATATATATATATAAAAGAACGAAAAAGAAAGAAAAGAGGAGTGAGCAGAGCTGGTGTGAAGCAGACCCAATAGATACGACCCATATCTATTACTTGACCACCCAAATCCCTTGATTTTAAGCCCAAAATCAAGCCCAGTAAAAATGTGTATTGTAATTCATAATTTAAACAAATATATATATATATATATATATATATCTTAATTATTTGAGTACAATGTGTTATTTAATATATTAATTTCGAGGCTTAAAATGTTAACGTCATTTTCAATTTTCATAAAATTAATTAGAATTTATGCGAGTTGTGCATCAATTCACTGGGAGACACTTTTAATATCATATTTATTAATATTATTTTATTTTTTGAACTCACTATTATGATTGATAAATTTTATTATATTAACATTAACGCGTGTTAAAATTTACAATAAAATTAGTGAAATTTCTATTACTTATGTTAGATTTGCTTATAATATTTTAAAGGAACGTTATTTTATTTGATTTTCGATGATTTAGCTACTTACAAATGGCATAAGTATAATAATAATAATTATAATTTATGAACATTTATTTTTTTTCAACGAAACTTTTTTAATAATAATTAATTTTCGTCTCGGTACAATAATGGTATTGAGTGGAGAATGTAGAATCATAATAGTTCTAGAAATGTGGGTGTTTTGGCAAATGGGTTGTGCCATGTCAGCCCTCCAAGCAAAGTAATCCAAAATGAAATCCGACGTGGACTAGAGCAAAGAGTAAGGAAAGCCACGTGGCACAAGTAAGAGCCTCAAGGGCCTTATCCCAGATCCATAATCTAATCCTCCCTCGTGATCCAATATCCAAAGACGAGCCAATTGCCTTCACATATCGAAAGACCAGAACGTCCCACGCTCATTTTTCTGTTAGCTTTATACACAAAAACAAAAACAAAAACAAAGCTGAAAAAGAGTTTCTAAGTGTAAATCATCAAGAGAAAAAGAGCAGCATGGCCTCCACCGCATGCTTCTTGCACCACCGTGCACTCACCACCGCAACCAGATCATCATCACCATCACCATCACCATCACAGCGCCAAGTTGCAAACATCAAGCCTAGCCAGCTAGTGTGCAGGGCTCAGAAGCAGGCGGTCCAAGAGGATGATGGAAGCCTTGTCTCCCGTAGGATGGCCCTCACTGTGCTCATTGGTGCTGCAGCAGTTGGCTCTAAGGTTTCTCCTGCTGATGCAGCCTATGGTGAAGCTGGTAACTTCCTTTCTCTTCTCGTCGTACTATTGAATTTGTTTTGTCATGTCAGAAAATAGTGTGCATTACGAATATGGAATGCCTTAATGTTCTTCTATAACTAGTACATACAATTAAATAAAGAATTATGCCTTTCGTTTTGAATTTCTGTTGCAACTCGCCAAGAATCAAGCTATATTCTTTCGTAATTCCTTTTTTTTATTTTTGGAAAAATGCTACTTTAATCTTAATTTTTTTTGCACCGGGAGAAGATACCCAGATCATGATTATTGCAGGTTGCAGCGGAGAAATCTGCATGAGAAAAATCTATGGGAATTATGTTGCTTTAGAGGTCATCATTCACTCCTATATCTGTTTTTTGTGCAGAGCATCATTCTAGTGGTATAATATCATGTAATGCTACGAGGATATATAATGGTATCCTGGGAAGCAAAATAGGGAGAATTGCTTTAGAGATGATCATTTTCAGATATGATAGCTTTAAAATTGTGGTTGATTGCAGCAAATGTATTTGGTAAGCCAAAAACAAACACAGACTTCTTGACAATCAATGGGGATGGGTTCAAGCTGTCAATTCCATCAAAATGGAACCCAAGCAAAGAGGTTGAGTTCCCAGGTCAAGTCGTGAGATACGAGGACAACTTCGACCCTAACAGTTATGTTGCTGTCATGGTCACTCCAACTGACAAGAAGTCCATAACTGACTTCGGTTCCCCTGAGCAATTCCTCGCAAATGTACATATCCGGAGTTGAACCTTTCAACAACTAAGAATATACTACTGTTTGCTGATTAATTTGCTTCTCATGGATCATTGCAGGTGGACTATCTGCTTGGCAAACAAGCATACGCTGGTGTAACTGATGCTGAGGTGATTAACTAACATATCAAAAGTGGATAGTTCAACATAGTTGGAGCAGCCTTTTGGGAACCATTACCTCATCATAGACTTGATGTTTTGTGTTCCTCAATTCCTTTCTCTTTTTTAATGTCTACTTACTTACTTGAATTGGTCAGGGTGGTTTTGAATCCAACGCCGTGGCAGTCGCGAACATAATGGACAGTTCAACTCCTGTCATTGGTGGGACACAGTACTACATCGTGTCCGTGCTGACAAGAACTGCTGATGGAGATGAAGGTGGCAAGCACCAATTAATTTCGGCTACTGTAAAGAATGGCAAGCTATACATTTGCAAGGCACAAGCTGGAGACAAGAGGTGGTTTAAGGGAGCTAGAAAGTTTGTGGAGAGCACTCTAGGTTCCTTCAGCGTTGCTTAAAACTACTTAAGCAGAGATTTTATGTAAATCTTCTTAGAAGCTATGATGTTTGGCTTTGAGTTTGTTCTATCATCCACTCCCTCCAAGGCTTCTCTTTTCTATTTTTGTCTTTCTGAGGAAACTTGTGGATATCTGAATAATTCTCGTCACATAAATTAAGGATGAACTCTTCTGCTATATTACCTCTCTATTCCTCCCCTTGAAATCAAAGCCATCTCAGGTGTGAAGATGGTTGAATCTTATCCATGGAAAATGAGCCTTCTCCCCAAGTGTGACGCTCAAAACTGAGAAGCTATGTTGCTAAAGACCCTTCAGAATTTTGTTTTCTCATCCCAAATCTAATAATATATGTTTTAGCATCACATGCCAACGACTGGTAATACACCATGAGAATGAAGGTTAAGACCAGAAAAGAAATGCACTGTCAGGTACTAAGCTCCATTATCAAAAAGCAAGCATGCTTGAAATTTTCATCATAACTGTAATCAAATTAATTAAATGTTAAAAAGCGAAAATAGCAAATTTATTATCAGAAAGTTGCTGCATTGTTGACAATCTTTTTTTTTTATGAATGTCAGCTTTCAACAAGATAAAGTATTTACATGAAACCAATCATATCAGGTATCAATGACTGCAGACTGCATGCATTCAATCTCTCAAGTTCCTCCATTACAATAATGGATGCCGTTACTGTGAGTGTCTTTGAGCTTCGTGCTTAGATTATTTAAGCCCCATATCCGGATTGTACGGTCATCACTAGCTGATGCCAACATGTGAGGGTTTGCTGGATTCCAGCTTACACAATTGACAGCTCCGGAGTGACCTGGTAATGCCTCTATAAGCTCCCCCGTGCCCCTATGCCATATATAGACCTAAACATACAGTAAAACGAAATTAATTGCAGTCACTTGAACTTCAGAAATAAGTCACATTTTATGAATTTACATTTACAAAATGCATATGAATAATGTCATATTGTTTAATTAGTATTTCAGCACTATACTCATGACAGAGATAGACTTGAGGCCAACGATGAAGCCATAAACATCTAGGAATAAACCAAGATCTATTGTCTGGACTGAAGAGTTTGGCACTAAGTTCAGGCAGCCTAAAAATTATCATTACTTTGGCTAAAATCTGCAATGTCACAATGTGTGCACTGCTGCATGCAGTCGTGGAAATTCTTGGTATATATGAGGAAGTCCTGAGGGTAGAGCCAGAGAGAGGCTAACCCTTGAACCTTAACCATCCTATGGACAAGAAGCGACTACTAGGCGAAACCTAGGTTGTTCAGAAATAGATATTCTAGAAACGATAAAGCAACTGGACTGTATAATGACAAGATATAAAGCATGCAGATAGCAAATGTTTATTCTAGCATATGCATCATTGATATATTTTAAGCCATCAGTGACAAATACCTGATAGCATTCTGTGTGAGAAAAAGACATTATAGAGAACAAAACAACTTCTAAGGTGAAGGATGACCAAAAAAAGACATTAATCAGTTTCTTGACTGGGTAAGTATTGTGAAAACACAGGACAGAAAAAGAAATCCAGTAGCTCTGATCTACATGAAAATATCACCTACGCAAGCATGTGACTGCACATACTGATGAACATGAAATGCAATGCGACTCTCTCTGATAAGGCAATAACTACCTATACTTGCTTGAGATCTAGTAGCCTCCGTAAAACTACAGTCTCTTACTATACTACATCTCTCACTCAAATGACACATTTATGCACAGATGGATCCCATATATGATATAAGACAACAAACAGTAATCCTAATACGAGAACACTGCTTTCCATGCTAATCATAGGCTAACTTACAGCGAAAGATTGATATAGAACAAATTAGAGGTCCGTACCAGTGAGTCCTCACTACCGCTGGCAATAAATGCTTGCTCAAGTCCACCAAAACAAGACCTGATGATGAAGCGGGTGCGTTTATGGCCTTTATATTTAGAAACAAGCTTCAAATCACCCTCTATGTTCCATAGATGGATTTCTTGGTTTAAAAGATTTACCAGCAAGAATCTATTGTCTCTTGATAATGAGAACGAAGTTATTGTTTGATCCTCTTCAATTAACCTCTCAACTTTAGCTTCCCTGTCAAGTAATAATATTGCTGTTTCCCTACATATACTAATAATCTGCTTCCCATCACTTGTTATTTCCAAATCAGAAATTTTTAGAGTACGTTGCCCTTTCCAGCACTCTAGCTCTTTCCCCTCCAATTCCCACATGCAGATGCTCTTATCATTCACACCAGAAAATATCCATTTGCCATCTGGAGACCATCCACATGAAACCATGCCAAGACCAGCTTTTTCATAAACATTGAGGCATTCACCAGAAGAGACATCCCAGCGTCTTACAACCTCCTCTACACCACAAGTAAGAAGCTGATGGTCATCAGGACTCCATGAAACAGCAGAGATAGGTTTCTGGTGACCAGAGAGTATATGTTTTAAAGATACTCCATTTGCATCAACCTACAATAAGTCAAAGTATTAGAATGAGAAAACTGACTGACTGCTAGGCTTTTGAGTCAGCAAAAAGATAGTTGATTCACAGTGATCTAAGCATTGATACACAGCAGTATAACCCCTGTATGCATGAAATTAAATTCCAGCCAAGCGAACCTCTTAATACCACAAAAACCCTTGCATAATTGTATAAAACATTAAATAGAAAAAAGTGAAGGCTCTGGCTTTCAAAAATGCTTAAAACTTGCCAAAATGACATATTAAAGAGAAAGGATTTAAATCAAATGCATAAAGGATGAAAATGAAAAATAGTGATTGTTACTGAGAAGACCATTGAAGTTAGATCGAGGAGCTCTTTCCATAAGTTGCTTAAATTTGGATACCACTAAAACCTTGGGAGGGCTTAACAATTCAAAAGAAAATAAAATTATGCCTTCCATTGACAGATTAAAGAAAGCAAGTTAAGGAAGTCTTTGAAGAAGATGAAGAGTGGAAAGGCATTTCGACTAGATGGCATCCTGACAAATGTGTGGGAATGTATTGGAGATGACCAATATCTTCGCTTACAAACTTCATCACTTGTCCAAGACATACTAGATGAGTGGAGAAAGACCACTCTTTCTTGTTTTTTTTTTTTTTTCAAGGAGAAAAAAAACTTGTGTATATAAAAGAAAAAGGAGGGCATCCTAATACAAAAGGTATCAAATTGATAAGTCATGATGAAATTGTGAGAAAGGGTGGAAACAGAAGTTAAGGAATGAGACAAGCATTTTTTTAAAACCAACTTGGTTTTATCTTGAGTAGCATGACCATTAAAACTATTTATCTATTTTTGAGGGCTCCACTACAGAGATTGCATCTCGGCTGTAACTTTTGGACTTTTCCCCTCTCTTCTAATATTGGTAATCCCAGCTTTGAAGCTTTTCCTTTTTGTTTATTTGATTCTTAACTCTCACCTCATTTTCATATTAGCAATTTTCACAAGACTTCTATGGACATCATTCACATTATCAGCATGAGAAAAATGATGATTTTTGAGTCGAACAAAACAACCAAACCACACTCAGCCAGTACCCTGTTTTCATTCTAACAGACACCATTGTGGTCAACTCCATAATTCCTGCCCTAAATCATCACAGAAAGTATCTATTTTCTCAAATTGCAACAACATACCTCTTTTGAGTTTTGTTTAAAGAAACCCATGTTATAAGTCTGTTTGGTAATAGATTGATATATTGTGGTTTCTTAGAAGCACTTTGTAATTCCATCAAAAGAAAAAAAAAAGACACACTTTGTCATCAACAACATTACAATTTGAAAGATTTGTTCAAAACATTAAAAAACTATAAAGATGAGAAACTAGAAGCTCTTCTAAAATAAAGCAGTATGTTAGCATATTCAGGAAATGGAAAGGGGAAAAAATTCCTGAGAAGGATAATACTAGACATGAAGATGCATGTCCTCTAAATTTTTCCTTTGAAGTGTAAGAGAACCCTTTTTATAATGTTTTCCATCTTAGAGGTTCATTTAAGAATATTGTCACATAATTCTATCCAAATTCTTACAACAGTCTTTTATTGAAACAAAAACCAATATTTACAATGCTTGCAAACTTTCATTATCAAACTTCTTTATTCGTTGCATCTAGGAATATTTTCACTAAGGTTTCATTTGATTGTTGCCTTTACCATTTGTTATTTGCTTTTCACCTCCCTAAAACTTGATAAAAAAAAAAAAACAAAAGTAATGAGGGAAAAGCAAAATCATATTTGATTAAAATGAATGAATGGCTAAAATAAACCACATGTTCAGACAAAATTCTCCTCTATCTAAAAATAAAATCATGCATTTTGTTATACACAAAAGTTAAATTTTTAGTTTTTCAAAAATACTATCTACTTTCATATCAAATTAATACGGTACAGGCATAGGGGGTTATCCTAAACAATATCAACATTATATGTTATATCCATGTTCCAAGCGAATAGCGGTACCTCCCAAATGATCGTTGACTGATCATTGGATGATGAAGCTAAGTATTTCCCATTATGTGAAAATTGCAAGAACCATACTTCATCAGTGTGAGCCTGTAGTATCTGTTGCAAGAGAATGACAAAAAAGTATGTAAAAAAGAATTTGCAAAAACAATTCAAGAAAAGAAAAGGCAAGCCACAAGTAGAAAAAATTTCAGACAATGAATAAACAAACATAAAAAATAATCAAGAATCAACAAATATTCCAGTGAGAGGACACTAAATTCACTTGAATGCATAACAAATAATTCAATCTTTTTCCTTTCTCATTAGCAAGGGGATTTGCAGGTTGGTAAGACTTGGCTCAAGAAAAATGCAAAAATGAAGTGATGGAAAATTGGAAGAAGAGAAAGTGAAAGGAATGAAAGCATTTTCTTTTTCACTCCACAAGTGCGCTTGGTAAGAACAATAGAGAAGTGAATGGAAAGAAAACTATTGTTTTTTCATTCATTGCTCAGTAGAACTGAAGTGGAAGGAAAGAAAAATTAAAATCATATCTTTATAGCATCATAAAATTGTGAATGGAAATAAAAGGACAATTTAAAAAAAAAAAACACGTCAGGAAATTATCACTTATCTTTATCCCTCCCCATTTATCTTCCATAATTTCTCCAAAATGGAAGGATTGGTTATCGTAAGTATAAAAATAAAATGGCAATCAATTCTACTTCCTTTCCTCACTTTTTTCTCCTACCAAATCTCAGCAAAAGTTATATTCTTTCCAATTTTCCATCTGGATCATTCCATCTACCCACTTTGCTCTCCTAATAACCAAAGCCTAGGAATCCTACCATATACGGGAAAACCTTTATAACTTAATACCTTAGGATCATGAAAATTTATTAATTAATCAAGATATTACTTAATCAATAAATTAATAATTTATTCATTTATACATTAATTACTAAAAAACTAAGTTATCAAGGTATTCTTTATTTTTTTTTCCAAACCATTGAACTTAATACATTTATGGTGTATTGTGATTATACAAATATCACATAATTACCAAATTATGATATATCATTATTCTATATATTTGTTTAACCAAAATAAGTTCATGAACGTAATTAGTCGTATTAAATAGACTTGTAACAAACTAAAATTACATTCGATATATACTTATTAAAATACTTCTTGAACATTAAGTCAAGCAAAAACATTTATAAAAAGCAAATACAATATCATAAATAGTAAAACTAAACAAAATAGCTTCTCATCGCAAAGGTGTAAAGAAATCAATAATGACGGATCAAATGTATAAAGCATTATGTGAGTACAACATAAAAAATCTGAATTGCACCCAAAAGCAACTGCAATAGTGGGTGTTAAAAAAGTTTAACTTACAAGTGCCAAGCAACAATCACAATGCATAATGTTCTCTTGTAATACGAGAACACTACATAACTTCTTAATGCACTTAGAAAAGTTAAAGATAAGGTCCAAGAAGACATCAATTTCAAAAAAAAAAACAAGGAACATTAGAGTCATATTTTACAAAGATCTCTTCCTTGAGTCGTATATATATATAATTTTGATGTATAAGAAAATTATTAATTTATATATCAAGTAAGACCTATGTGTTTTTTAAAATGTATTATCTTATAAATTTAACGAATTATTAATTTACCACATTAATCCCAGCTTGGGACTAGTCAAAAATATTATTTAGAGCATGTTTGACCTGATTTTTTTTAACTTAAAAGCTAATATAAAGCTCTTATGAAAAATAATAGCTTTTAAAATTAAACTAAAGTTGTTTAGTATGTTTACTTTTTATAAACTGTTTTATGAATAAACTGTTTGGCAAAACAACTTACATAAACTCTAATTGTAATTAAAATTACCATAAAGGATATTTAATAAATAACTTTTTTATTAATCACTAATTTCTTTGTTCAAAATAAAAAAAATAACTTTATTTTTTTATCTATTTAAAATAAACTTTTAAAAATGTAAAAAAGATTTTTATATAACATAACGTTTATAATTAATAATAAATCATAAAAAAAGATATGAAAGAAAGCAGGGAGTCAACTACTAGAACCCTTAACCCTAGTAATAGAAGAGAACCCAAAAAAAGAAGAAGAGAAGTATAAAGTAGGAGTGATAATTTAGGTAAATCATGTTTAGCTATTGATATCCTTACCAACAAAGTTCACCTCCATGAACGATATTATCTTAACAACCATAATCAACAAATATTATTTCAATTTTCATCTAATTTATCTCACAACCATTACCCTATTTAATTAATTATTTCAATCATAATCATCAAATATTATATACATCATAAAAAAATTAAGAATAAATAAACATCATATAATTGTCATATCAAACAATAAACTGACAAATATCAACTAATAAAGAGAGTTTTCAAAGTAAAAAATAAAAAATAAAATAGAAAATAAAATAATATCTAAATGCAATTTTGAATTTTGGATCTTCTTTTTTCTTAATTTTTGTAAGAACCAAAAAACTAAAATGATGATTTGCAAAAAGGAAGAAAGGACAGGGAGATTGATAGGGAGAGAGAGGGAATATTTTTTGAGAGAGGATCTTTTTGGGAAAAATAACTCTTAATAAGCTGACGTATTTTAAAAAAAAAAAAGAGAAGAGAAAGCTCCTAATTGGAGCTTTTTTTTTAGATTTTATTCTTTAAAAAAAAAAGCTATTTTTTTTAAGAGTTTTTCACGAAATTCTGTTTAGCTCAGCTTCTGCTTTTAAGCAATAGATAAACTAAAAATAAGCCAATCCAAACAGGCACTTAATTGAGGTTATTAATTTATCGAGTATTAATTTATAGAGTTTTTACTGTAGTTAGGAAGAAATTGGTACAATTCATACATCCTAATGCATTCTGAACTAAGATGAAATCTATGAAAAAAGCAAACCAATGATGATCTATGGATGATTTCCAAAAAAACCTACCATCAAAAGTACTCACCAAAAACCTTTCAGCAAGGACTCAAGTATCTTTAAATCAGAAGTTTTCAATTCCTTAATTGTTATTTATGACAAGTAAAAGTATCTAGGTGTTAACTAGATTCAAACAAAAGAAAAGAAAATATAATCCTATTAAGTTAAGATAAGAAATTCACAGTAAAGACCAAGCTCTTAAGTCTTAAGGACAACAATTTCCTTACAACCAAATGGGCATTAACAAATCCATTGACAGAACATAAACCTATATATAGTGAATGAATTGATAACTTGCCAAGAATACTTATAGAAGTATCAGGAAAATACAACATCACTTGGAGCGTAAATTTTCCTCCAACCCTATTTGACATGTTCCACACCAGCTTGTGACTCAAAATTCCATAAAAATTAAAGGTTGGCCATGATTTCTAGTAGTCACAATCTAAATATAAAACTCCTAAACCCCACCTAGGTGGTGGTAGAATATTGCTAAATCAGTTCTCCAAGTAGTCATGATGTGCATTAATGATGGTTACAAAGTCAGACATCATTGGTCCCTTTTACTGGAAGCCTAACCACTAAAAGATATTGAAAAAGAAAATAGAAAGTGAAAGCAAATGAAAACATAAAACAACGATACATGAGCTTTGGTCCATTTATAATTTGGGAAGAGACTGCAGAAACAAAAGAAAAATAAAAAAAATGGAAAATGAGAAAAATTTTCCATTTTACCTAACACAGTTTAAACGTAAGCCACCCACCTTATCTCCTAACTACTGAAGCTAGGGGCAAGTAAGATATATTATCATCTACTTCATTCTAATGTTTTATTTTAATTTAATCATACAGGTACACGTTAGCCATCAATCACACAAATGATTGTAATATAATTATATCTCCTTGTTGGAAAATGAATTATTTCTATAGTTTTGAAAATTCATTAGTCATATATGTCAGTTTATCTTTATTGAGATAAAATTGCCATAGTTTTAATGTGAAGTAAGTTTTTCATTGAAAGCCTGTAAATTAAAACGGAACTTTCTCTTGTGCCTAAACATATTTCCTTTGCTAATATTAGCCTAACATGGTTCGTATGCAACATTAAACCATTCTATGTAACCCATGCACCTATTCAGAAAGTACAATAAGGAGAATTGATTCTCTTCCATTGGTAACAAAAACTTTTAAAAAGTTCACTTTTGCAAGCATTTTGAGAATTTGACAATCAATACAAGAAGCTCAACTCCTAGGAATGTCATCTCCCAGGACCACACATTGCAAATTGGAAAAGATTAATTTATCATTATTTCTCAAAGTTTATCATCCTGCACATAGAGTCAAATTTAGCCAAAACCCATTTGCCCACCCTTGCCTGCCCTAAAATGCATCTGTCCAATCCACACAATGATTAAATGGGTATCAAATGGGTACAGCCATTGAATCCATCTAAAACAAAGCCATGGTACCCAATAAGCACCCGTTAGTGTAAACCAAGTGCCTGATGAGCTGCTTATTTGATTTTTTTTTTTTCTTTTTCTTTCCCTTTCCTGTTACCCCAACAATGGTTACCAGAAAACAAACATGAGACTGCCACATCTGGCTTCTACAAGCCAAGCCAACATCAGTAGCCATGGCCCCACCATGACGGGTCAATGTTGCAAGAGATTGGATCTGACTGAGCCATACATTGCCATCATCAATGTCTCACCTAGATGTCTATTGGTGGAAGGAAAGAAAAAAAATATATTTATATTTTTATTATAAATATTAATAAAATTTATTCAAATTGTAAATAAGAATTCTAATTGCATTGAATGACTTCCGCTAAAACATATTTTTCTTAATTCTAATATTGTTAAATAATTTATAGATTAATACTACAAAACTTCAAGTACTCATACTTCAAAGTTTATGCTTCAAAAATATTTGTATTTATATATAACTATTATTAAAAATAATTAAAAAATAAGATTCATGTGCAATGCATATAATAACAAATACTAATATTTATTAAATTGGCCATAAACAGGCATCTAGGTAAGACTAACCCAGCCCATCAATGAATCACTTATACCAGTTCGTACTTGCCCAGTGGACACTTGGTACGTTGTTAGGTTGAATGCATCAACAACATCAGCTACAGTAACATAAGAAGAAATTCACTAAACTATTTGAATGGCTTTTACAAAGGTTTTTGGTCCAAGAGATACCCTTGAATATGTTGTAAAAAATAAATAGATGTCTATGAGACAAAAATTCGCTAATCCCACAACAACTAAGATTCCTTAACACAAGACTCGAGAATACACCTAATCCATGACATGAAGTTTTGTCTCACTTGTTGTCCATGTTACTGCTCATGTTAAGGCAGCAACCAGTCTTTAAAGATTATTTGATTGACCATTCCTAAGCTAATGATGCTCCGTAAATACTTAGGCGTTTGAGAAGCATATTGCTGCAGGTGTTCAGAACACATTGAGATTTGTCTTAAGGATTCACTGGAAGACTTCATAAGTGGTTGTGTTATGATGATCAAACCTTGTTGTCTCAATCCATTAGATCATCCTCGAGAGGTCATGATATATAACAATGTGCATGTCTTCTATCAAGCATAAATCCCTTTACACAAAAGTACAATCCATGGTTGAAAAATTGAAGCCATGAATGAAGGACATATTGGTCTGAAGATGAAACTAAAGCACATGTTAAAATCTTGTCTAAAGAGGTTGTGATAAAAATCCTAACGAACATATAGATTGGCATCGGGACCATCAATCCAAACGTGATGGGTAATAATATAAAGGAGTTCATATATTGAGAAATTAAGGACTCTACTCAATTCACCACTAAAAACCACCAAATTTAGAACAAAAAATAAATAAAAAACCCTCCAGATAATGCAATGGACAATAATCAATGCATTCTTCATAGAATACAAAATTACCAAAAATAATCTTTAACAGCAAAATGGAATAATACTAGCAGACTTAAAATTCCATAACTACCAATTGCACTTTACATTAGTCCAAGAAGATATCTATGTGGTTGGAAATGATATCACTTTCCCTCGAATTAATTACAGACTTCAAATCACTTTGTCTAGAGCACTCGCTCTATGACTTCATCTATGTTAGATGTTTCTTTTCTTTCACATCATCTCTCTTCAAGGTGAGAGCTTCTCAAAACACATAAACCATCATCTTTAATGACTTAAGATTGATCTTTACACCGCCATTTTCAGATGCTAACAACTCCTTCACCAGGCTTTTGAGGCTATTGTAATGGGTTAGTAAATTATTGGAGAATGCCTAAAGATTGCACCTCATAAGAAAATTGTATATCCACAAAGAAGTCTTCAAACACTAATCCCAGTACAAGTCTAAACACCACAATTTAAAACCTAAATCAAGAAAGATTAGTATTAACATGTGAATGAAAGAACCAGCTTATAACTGGCAAAGGATATCCATACTGATAAAGCACAACCTAAAATAGATTTCTAATCTTCACAAAACTAATACAAGAAAATGAAAAAGAATGCACTATGTACCATTTGTTTTGATTGTAGCAACATGAAAATTTGCATGTAAAAGAATTCAAAAAACTCCTTCGAATTTTACCATCTTAAAGTAATGATGAAAGATAAGAGAGAAGATTTAATAACATGGTTCGTAGAATAGAATCTAACCTGCAATGTTTGAGAAGGAATTTGATCTCTCCCACACTGATGATCGGCATATAGTGACATTTCCTTCTCCAAAGAGTTGTGAAACATGCAAGCATCTCGTTGCAGGACAAGGGCCTGTTCAACTAAATGCTCCAACCTTCTTTCGGGAATCATAACTGTTGGAGGAAGCAGCTTTTGTAATTCTTCCAACAATTTAGTCCGAGATCTTGCCCTCTTTATATCCCGTTTCGGCGATCGAACAGAAAACCAATCAGAAGGTGAAACAATGGATGAAGAAAGCTCACGAACTCTACCATTATTGATACAAAGAGGTGCAATCTCAGTCCTTAATGTCTTCAGAGCATCCATGACTTTTTCTTCATCCAGAAGTTCAAAAAACTTCTGCTCTAATATCAGAAAAGAAGCTGATTTTATGGTCCTTTCATCTGTTAGACCAATATTATGCAATGTGACAACACTTTCATCCCAATTTCCCTCAAGAATTTGCCGCATAAACACATTGACCACAGAAGAATGTAATGGTATCCCTGACTCTTCCTCTAGATGAGCACCACTCTTTATGTAACCAAGAGAATATAATGCTTTTGTTATTATTCGGACAAATTCTACCTTCTTTATAACTCCTTTTGAACCTACAACTTCTTCGCCCCCTTCAGACTGCAGGGGCCGAGCCATCAAGTCTCCTGAAGACCCAGCTACAGGCTCTTTAATAGTTGAACCGTTGGAAAGACGTCTCAATTCTTCAGAGGACAATTTCATGCGTTTAGAGGCTGGTTCATCATCCTCTACACCTCCCATGAAAAGTGCACCTCAGCCCATATATTATTAAAGAGAAAAAACAGCAACAGTGATAACTAGCAATGCCTCTTGATGAATCACAAGAATAAGTCCCTGCATAAAATAGTCAAAAAGAGGGTTGTAGGATCCTGAAAATTGAGCATAAGAAAGAGAGAAAGAATAACAAAGACAAATCTAACCATTATTTATGTTAGACTACAGAAGATGATGAATTAAGTTAGACGAAAAATGCCGCAATTAATGAAAAAGCTACATATTATTCCTGAAAGTAATCAGTTCAACAATCCCACATAAATGGTGCCTATACAAACCTTTATACTTTTCCAATATAGATATCATTTCGTTTTCATATACAAGTTCATACATCCCTGATTCTCATAATAATTAAAATTCCATCATTGTACCAGGATGGTTATCAGTCAACCATTACAGTTAAATGTAAGAATTTCTAATGTAAAGAGAAAGGCGGGGTGGGCACAAAAAAACAAAATAAAGAAAGAGCAAAGCTCCAGTTTAGATCCTTAATGGCATCCATTGGGCAATTCAGGTAATTATAATAAGTTCAATATAACCTTCACCTGTAGAGAACATGATCATATGAGCTTAGATTTACCTCAGGTAATTATAATAAGTTCAATATAACCTTCACCTGTAGAGAACATGATCATATGAGCTTAGATTTACCTCAGCTAATCATAATAAGTTCAATATAAGCTTCACCTATAGAGAAAAGTGATCATAGGAGCTTAAAATTCTAGCTAGAAAAGAAGTCTACTTTGACTAAAATTTCAGCTGCCCAACATCACAGTTTTCATCTTTAATTATGTTCAACATAATGGTTACAATTTCCCAATCAACATTTAAAATATACCCCAACAACTGACTCAAATGCTAGGGCGTACTTAAATTTTGTAGTTTGTCACATCGTTTGCGGTTTACCTTATAAGCTACAAATCAACAATAATAACTTCCTTGGCTTGGGGATAGAGCCATGTTGGAGGAGCTCAATCCACACCCACTTGAAATAATTTTGTGATTGTAAGAAATCATTCGAGTAAAGAGAGCGAGTTGGCAATCAAAGATAACAATTTGTTTGTAAAAATCCATAGTACAGCTATTCCCAAGAACTTCACATACTCAAGTAACAGGTATAGTTGTCTGTCCAAAACCAAAAAAAAAACAAACATACTTTTATCACTGAATAGCAACAGATATCATAAAGACTTTAGTTATCTATCCAAAACAATAAACAAATAGTTTTATTACTGTGCAGCGACAAATATCATGTAGCCCACAAAAGGAACCCTGGGTAAGTCCACCAATTAGTTAGCATAGGAAATTCAATGTAAATTGGAGGCACTGCCTAACTAAAAATTTTGGCCAAAAAGTCAAATTCAAGGGAACTTGTGCTTGTAAGGACAAGTTAAAAAGATCACTGAACTTCCCTTGCCTTTTAAGCATTAGAACATTTTGTTTATTTTATATAACTGAAGACCGTATACATGAAAAAGAAAATCAACATATCATTGTTTCTACAGCTAAGAATTTAACCTCACTGTATTTGCATCCAAAATGAAAAACAAAGCGAACATTTTGTTAACTTGATATAACTGAAGATCCTCGAAATAAAAAAGAAAATCAATATATCATTGCTGCCACAAATCAAAATTTAACCTCAATATTTGTATCCAATATGGAAAACAAAGGAGACATACATTTCCACTATATCATTCAATTATTATTCTTGCCATATTATTCTTATGCAGACAACATTTTGAGAATTAAAGGGGCATCGCTTCTGCATTAGTCATATTGGAACAATGAATTAAAAGTATTTAAAGAATTTATACTGCTATTACGCATGATGCACCAAAACAATCTGACTTTAAACTTTGTTGTTCTTGAACAGTTCTTCCTGATAAAAATTTTCAATATTTATGACAGTACACTAAATTACAAATAAAAAGCATTTTGCAGCACAATGTTTGATATTTTAATTCACTAAGCTTGCTAGTGCCAACAATTGAGGCAGAGTTGGGAACTTCAATCTTTACGTAGACGATCAAAGGAGAATAAGTTTATCATTAAATCCATCTCCAACAACAATTTACTTCTTATACATTTGGATCTTCCTATGCAATTTAAATGTAGTGGTCAACATTTCTCTTAGTACAACTTCTTTATTCCAAATTAACAGGAAAAGAGGAATATGGAAAGAAGCATAGAGAACTCAGAAAGTATTAGTGTTGTTTTGCTAGGGCTGGGACGGAAATTAAGCAGTCACAATTCTTACATCAATGTGCAAGCCTGAGAAGGTAGCAGATTCCAGAAAATCAACTTATCAACTTACAGGGTGGGAAAGTCATATGCTCAGTCGGTTATAAGACCTAACTAAATTACAAAATTCCGCATTTCTAAATGTCTAAAGTATCCATACGATTGAAGGATCAGATTGCCACAGTACCTATATATGATGATTATTTTAAACAGATAAAAAGCAGGCACATTTTCACCAACAGTAATAGGTAGAATGAACAAAGAAGATGGCGTTAGTTCCAAGATTGAATAAAACAAGGTTCGTAGCAGAAGGGACGGAAAACCCACATCAGAAACAAAGTCAATAATGTAGAGTCTCTACAATACCAAGCAGCTAAAACTAATACCATCGAAATTTACTACAAAAAGAAAAAGCTACCAGCAAATCAGCTCTAAGGAAAAACTATCCAAAACCAGCACAAATTAAGAAGGGAAGCTAACCTATTAGCTGAAATTGAAGGATAAAATCAGCGGTAAAGAAGAAGAAGAAGAAATCTGAAATACCCAGAAAGGGATTATGAACCCAGAAGCCGATTCAGATCAGAAAAAATCGGATTGAGAATCCAGTAATCAAAAGAAAAAATTTGAAGAAATGGAGAAGACCAAGACAAAGAAAGACCAGCTTATTCTTCCTTATTTGTCGGCAAACACTCGATTTAAGCAAGAAAACAGAAGAAATGAATAAAGAAAAGGCTAAAAGGATTAAAATCAGATACGAGAGTCTAAAGGGGCTATCCGTTCCCAAGGGAAGGAAAGGAAAGGAAAGTAAAGTGTTTGGTACCTTCGCAAAGGGGTAGAAAACAACAGAGTTTGATGAGTTTTTCTTTTTCTCTTTGCGTGGAGGAAACCAACTCAAGAGGGAGGGTTATAATGTAGGAGTGAGAGAGATGATGGCTGTGTGAATTGAGCATTTAGCTTAAGGCAATGGGGCTTTGGGTTTTGGACAGTTGCATTTATACTTTTATCTTCTCCAATCTAATGGCAATTTCAGACCAAATTTGGTCGCAAGCCTTGAAGGATGGGTTGGGCTCAAAGCAAAACATGATTATGACCTCTTAATTGCTATAAAAGATTTATTATTAAGGGTATAATTATTTTAATAGGTTTACATTTTTAATTAAAAAGACATGTATTAAAGATTTATTATTATGAGTATGATTATTGTCATGAGCCCACATATGATTATTCTCGTATGATTATTGTCACGGACTCATATTTTCAATTCAAAATGCATGTTTGGTAAGTGAAGGAAAGTTTATTTTTATATTCCAAAGACTTACTTTATCTTTTATTAATGTGAGATCCGTGACATTCTATCTCACTTAATTATAAAATATCAAATATGTGATTTATGACATTCTAGTAGTGCTTAGTACGAGGAAAGTGAGAGCACTCACTCTGTAATATTATTAAATATATTTTTATCCTTCAACTTTGTTATTTTGTTAAATACATTTTACAATGTTATAATTTTTTTTTATATAAATTTCAAGAGATGTCTCTTACTTTCAACAATCATTCTCTATTGGATAGTGGATGGTGATTGTTAATAAAATTTATATTATCTTCCAAAGAAAAAAAATTACATTAAAATATATAATATAGGAAATTATATTAAGAAATAAATTAAATTATATAAGATTATAATAAGAAATGAACATAAAATATATGACATTAAAAATATATTTAAGAGATGATATTATATAAAAAGTAACGATAAAAAAATTTTAAGTACATTAAACTTACATTTTAATAAATAAAGGTAATTTTGAAAATTAATATTACATTCTCAATAAAGTACTTGTATGTAAAACCCGACCCTATAAACACATGTCATGACATACATGCACTGAGTAGCATGTTATTACGTTAGGAAAGTTCCTAAGAATAGACGAAACTCAGTATTGTACCTAACAGTACACTTGAGTTAATTTAACCTCGAACTAGTTCAAATAGAAATCGTATGATGAAATTTAATATTTTACAGTTCAGGAATGATTAAAAATGATTGTTCGGAGTTCGAGGGTTCATTTGGAAAAAAATTGAAAAATTTGATGTTTAAGGGCAAAATCGTCATTTTGCCACCTAAGATAATAATTTGATCATGGAGTGAAATTTTTGACTAAGATTAACTATTTGGAGTATAATTTAATGATAGGAAGTGAAAATTTTCAATTTCGGCAATTTTCGGAACATAGGGGCAAAACGATAATTTTGTCACCCCAAAGTAAAAACCGTAATTTTCACTACCCAAAACTTGTCAAAATTATAGGATTTATTTATTTTTGGTATGAATAACTATAATATTTCAAGTGGTGAAAAATAGAAGTTTAATGGATGAAATTTTAAAAACGGGCCAATGGAAAAGTGACACATGACACTTTTTCATGATTTAATATTATTTTAATGAAAAGTCAGTCCATTTAAATCCCATATTAAGTGATGGCCGGCCATAAGGAGAGAACAAGAGAGAAAATAGAGAGGAAAGGAAGAAAAGAGAAAAACCAAAGGAAAACTAGAAAATTCAAAGGGGAAATCGCGTTTTTCGTCCGTTTACGCGTCTAACGGTAAGATTTTTCGACTTTGGCTTTTTCTACCTTTCTTATGCCTTTGTTTCCATTTAGCATGCTTGAGGAGAGAGATCAAAAAGTGATATCAAGGGCTGGACGAAATTCAAGGGGGAGGAATTTGAAATTTTTATGTTTTGATTTTTAGTTAAATTAATAGTTTTAGTTAGTTAAATGTGTATAGAAATCAAATTTGGCAAGAAAGCATGAAATTTTCACAATACCCACCCTTGGCTGAATGTTCAATGATGTACAATGATGATGAACTGATTTTTATTCTAAGAGAAATGAAGAGAAAATGATGAAAAATGGTTAAATATGATAGAAAAACAAAGTGGAAGATTTACCGAATTAATGTCCCATTTTTGGCCGAATTTTCCAAGGAGGAAAGTGAGCTAATTTTGGTGATTTTAGTGAGTTATTGGCTGATATTTAATGGTTAGAAATGTTGGAGAGAAAATGGGACAATTTAGAGCTAAAATGGAGCGCGTTAACAATTTATCGGGTAAAGTGCCAAAAATAGGTTAATACCGCGTTTAAACCGTTTTAGGCTATTGCATTTCATACCATGCATTAGTATAGGATTTAAGTCAATTATATAGTGATTTAGCATCAATGTGGTGAATTGTGTAATTTTTGCAATGTGTCTAGGAGGAGAGCCTTCCGGTAAAGGTAAGGAAGTCGTACCCGACGAACAGTGATCGGGGCACCTAGGAAGCATTTAGTTTGTACAAACGGTGAGTAAACCTATTATTATTGTAAATTATCTAGAGTTTTATTTTTAAATGCTCTTTATGGATTTTATGAAATGAAAATGAGATTAAAATGAGATTTTTGATGTTTTAGAAATAAATGTGACAAATAAAAATATATTGTGTTGATTATGAAATTGAGTAATTGGAGGCTGCCAATTTTTTTGAAATATATATTTTCCAATGAATGGCTTATGATATATGAGTATATGTGGCTATATGTTATAATTGCCTTGGGAATTTATGTAAGTTGTCTTTTACTATGCAAGCTGGGTAAATAAATAAAAGTCACGTTATACTGTCGAAATTTTATTAAAATTGGTGGGTTTAGTCACTACAATGACGGATTTTCGTGGACTGCCTATTAGAGGGGCACAGTAAACCCGGTTATATAGTTACTCTGGTAGTAGAGACGAGGTGGGTAACTCCCGGGGTAGTGTTAGAGCTCACTTCACGTCGAACCCCCACGTGAATGTGTAACTCGGCCAACGCCAAGGAATGACTTGTTTTAAAAATAAAAATGTGTTTCACATGAAAATATCCTAACAACCTTGGCAGACTCGGTTAGATGCCTCGGCCAAGGTATCTCCGAGGATTAGTTTGGCTTGAGCCTTGTTTTTAATAAAAGTCAGAAGCCTTAACAACTGTTTTGGTAAATTACAAATATTTTATGGTTTAAGAAATAAATTGAAAACCTTATGAAATGGTTTGTAATTTGTTGTTTAAACTTGCCTCCATTTTACTTGCCTTTAGATATTTATGATAATGTCTGTTTGCTCATTGGGATTGAAAAATCTCACCCACCTTCTTTCCAAATATTTCAGGCCTGTGGTAGCTTATAGATATCGATTTTGTCAAGGATTCCAGTTGACACCTCTATCTCACAGACAGTAGGTTACTATCACCAACACTTTGTGTATTTAGGGGCCACTTGTCATTGTAATTATTATTTTATATTATAACTTTGTAAATTATTGTATGTATGAATTTATTTTACTTCTAAGTTACAAAAGATTACTTACACGTGTTTCTATAAATATTGTTTTATATAAAAATGCTATATTTTTGTCTTTTGATTTACTTGAGCCAGAAACGACTGAAAATTGTTTAAAACTGATATGTAAGCCTTGTGAGATTCTAATTGATATTTCGAGTAATGAGTATCAATCGGGACGTCGCGACGGTTGTCATGAGCCCGAGGGAGGTTCCGGGTCGTGACATTGTAAACCAAACGCTACAATGTTATCTTCCTTACATTTTAATCATTACTTTGCTTATATGTCAAACACTGCAATGTTATTTTTCCTACAATCACATTGCATTATAAAGTATCAAACATCACTTTTCTCTCACCCAATTATGTAATACACTAGCTCTTTAATCATAAAAGTTTGCACTTAGGTGGCGTTTGGTACTTTATAATGCAATGTGATTACAAGTAATATGATTGCAAAAGAGATAACATTGCATTATTTGATATATAATCAAAATAATGATTAAAATGTAAGGATGATAACATTGCACCGTTTGATTTACAAATATTTTGCTGAAAATATAATGCCAATTTCCAAAATTACCCATATTTAGTAAAATGTAAGTTTAATATGCTTGTAATTTTTATCGTTAATTTTTATATAAATCATTTCTTAAATATATTTTTAATGTCATATATTTTATTTTTATTTCTTATTATAATCTTATATATTTTATTTTCATTTTTTAGTATAATTTTCTATATTATATATTTTATTTTAAATTTTTTCCTTTAAAAGATATTATAAATTTTACTAACAGTCACCAATTACTGAAAATAATAAAAAGATATCCCTCGAAAATCTATATATAAAAAAACTAATTATAACATTGCAAAATGTTTTTAACAAAGTAATAAAATTGAAAGGTAAAAATGTCTTTAAAAACATTGTAGAGTACAATGTAATATGATTACATTAGTTTTAGACTATTGACTGTAATGTGATTGCGTTGCAATCTTACATTACAGTGGTATATTACAAAACAAACAGTACAATGTAATTTAATTGGGCACATTGTATGAAATGTGCTCCCACTTCGTTCATATCAAACACTATCTTACAGTAACATTCTACCTTATCCAATTGTACAATGCTTTTGTATCTCTTGTGGGGATCCCACATCAATGAAGATTTGAGTCAGTACTAATACCACTTGTCACGGGTCCACCATTTCATCTGAAAAGATATGTCTGTTAGATAAAATAAGGTTCATGTTTATATACTCAAAACTTATCCCATTTTTTATTAATATGGGATCCGTGACAATTATGCTTTAGCTTTTCTACAATGTGTTTGGATTTTGGAAGTCCTAAGTAAAATGCTCCTTATTTAAGATCATTTTTTTTTTTGGAAACTTTTTATTTCTGTCCAATTACAATGTAATCTTTTTTTATTTTACCCATTTAAAAGAAATAATGATAAAGTCGATGATTATCGTCAATAAGACTTATGGTTACAACTTGAGGATAAGCCTTAACAAATATAGATTTGCATCAATACTTTTGTCATAAATTTTCTTTAAATGGATGCGATGAATAGAGATGTCAATAGGTAAGGTACCCGTTAATTTTGAAGTACCTGAACCTGAACATGATTAAGTTGTAGAGTATCTAAATCCAATAACTATCTAGATAATTTTAAAATTTACTACTTTAACTTGAACCCTAATACATATCCACTACTCGATAATTATCTGAATCCGTTTAAAAATCTAATTATATTAAAAAATTTTATTTAACTCTTCATGGGTACCCAATTACCCGAACTCAAATCTAAACTCATATCAATATAAAATTAAATTATATTTTACAATTCACATCCATATTCCATACCATCCACTAATAATTAAATTTATAAAAACAAATAAATAATAAAATTACAAGTTTACAACAATCATTATTTAATTTAAATTTATAAAAGTAAAAAAACAATAATTACATTTTAATCTCACAATCTCTCTTTAGGTATATATATTATAAGTTTATGTAAATAAAGGTACATATATTTTATAATTAATAATTTTATAAGTTATAATTTCTGTAACGTTAACATAAAATTGAAAGTAAATATATTTATATTAAAAGTATATATAATAATAATTATATTCCTTTTGAATTAACACAATAATAGAAAGTATGTATATTAAAAAACATTACAAGTTGATTAATAATCATACTTATATGAATTAATTTAATTAACTCTATAGATTTATCCTTAATTACATGAAATTAAAAAAATAAGTTGTAAAATTATTTTAAACTCAAAGTCTCTTTTCAAGTATATATATTATTATAAGTTTATATAAACAAAGATATATATATTATAACTAATAATTTATAAGTTATAATTTTTGTAAAAGACAAAACAAAACGTAAATATCTTTATATTAAAAAGATATATTTATATATAATAGTAATTATATTTCTTGTAATATGATAAGATATTCATATTATTTGAACATAGCTAATAATCTAATAGTTTTTTAATTTAAATATATTAATGGCATCATATTAATAATTTGACTAACAATCATATATCATTAATCTATATTTATCAATTTCTATCAAAATGAATTATTCATAAATCAGTAAAAATGTGGAGTATTTCTCATAGTTTCCCAAGTTAAAATCCAAACACCGATAAAATTTTACATATTTAATTTAATTATCTATTATCTATTATATAAATGGATGTAGGATTCGGGTTCGGGGCGGGTACTCGACTAAACCCGAATATTAACATAATTGGGTTCGGGTAGTAGGTATCCAAGGGGTGGTACCCGAACCCAATAGGCATAGTAAAATTACTAATCGAACTTGTCCAAAATCGGATTATAGGATACCCTAATGATAACTCTATGATATAGAGTTATTCGGGCTTAATTTTGATAGTAATTTAACTTAGTTCTTGTGGTAATACATAAAAATTAATAGGTTTTATTTAAATTATTTTAAATTAGTTAATTTATTTGAGTTAATCTAATCTTAGTTAATTTTATACTTAATTAGGTGTTAATGGGATTAAAATAGGTTGTTATTGATTTATTTGTATTTTTTTAGGTATTTTATAAAGGAAGAATTTTAATGGAAGAAGAAGAAGCAATTTCAAAGTGTAAACTTTTATTGCACATATCTCGGTATTTTGATCATAACTTTCTCTACAAAGCTCCGAATAAGATGATTCTTGAACTATTGAATAAAAAAAAAGCTACAACTTTCATGTTTATCACTTCACCCATTTCAGCCTGAAAGGTGGTCAAAAATCTTATCGAAGTTGAAGCACTGTAATAGTCCTAAAGCAATTACGATTTCTTCTAATTAATTGGTCAAGGCCTCGGCCTTGGTGGAGGTAGGCAGCAACGTAAGTAGTCTGGTGAGGAAATCCTGATTGAAATTGACTTCTTTCTTCACCCAACTTCAGAGCCCTCTAAAAACAATCTTTCGGATGACTTTTAGACAAGGAAACACTAGATTGAGAGTTGAGAATCAAGTCACAACGTCATTGAAGTTGAGAAGAATTAGAGAGATTCAAGAAGATTTGGAAGATCAAGATTACAGCTTTTGGGTTCTATTATCTTTTTGTCATTCTTTTATTTTCTTAGTTTGATTTTAATGTTTAAACTTAATTTGATGATGATGTGTGATTTGATAGAGAACTAAATTATTTATCCAAGATTATGATTAAACTCAATATGTAGTATGATTTATTTATCTTTCTTTTGCTTATATTTGATGGTTTTAAGTTGTTTATTCTATTTTGTTCTTAATACTTCAAGTTGATTAGCCACCAATTAGATTGAATTGGAAACCTAGGTTAAATATTGACGAAGGAGATTTAAGTAAACTTTAAATAGAATAGCGTATGATCGAATGCACTTGGTTGATTAGGTAATTTGATTTGCATATAAGTAGACATATAACTATAAGCCATATGTATTCAGGATTAGAGCACAAACTTAATAAATCTTTCTTCAACTTAATTTATATAGACATATGGTAAGTTAATTACATAGATATTTTTATGAAAAACTTGACAAAGAATTATAAATAACTTAGGACCCTAAGTTAGCAACTTAATCCATCAAACTAAGTTAAGACAAAGAGACAATAATTAGATGAAGTATTGAGGGATATCATAATTTTAGGTCTTAAAGTCAATCGAATTTAATAAAATAATTTTGTTCGTTAATTTTAGATTAGTTTTAGTCTTTAGTTTATTAAAATTAATTTTTCTTTTTAATTTAATTTTTAATTGTTTGGACAAGATTAAGGTGTTATAATTTTAGTAGTTAGCAAGTAGGGATTAATTCAATTATCCGTAGGAACGAATTCTACTTTCTATTATATTACTTGTTAACGATAAGTGCATTTGGATGAGAAATCAACAACAAGGTTTTGGCGCCATTGTCGGGGAATTAATTTTTAATTCTTTTTTGTTAATATTAATACCAAGCATTTCTAATCTTACTTTTGATTTTTCTTTTATTTTGCTTTGTTTTTAGGTACTTTTAATTGAGGTAATGAATTATTATAATTACCAATGACCATCTAAACAATTTGACCGTAAGAAGGTTGCTAATGATTATAAATTGGCTATCAGTTCTTTGATCGCCGAAGTAGATACTTTGTCTCATAAAATTGACACTTAAGGTGTTAATATTTTTCAAAGAGCTTTTGTGACATGCGAGTTTTGTGGAGATAGGCATTCAAGTGATTGTTGTTCAATCTATTATGAATCAATGCAATTTGATGGAAGCTTTAATAGGCAACAAAATAATTTATACTCAAATAGTTACAACTCAGGGTGTAATCACCAAAAGTTTTCATGGAATAATGGGGAGCGCCCTACATATTCATCACAGCTTGTTTTCTATAATGGTTTTCAGTCATAAGTTAGAGCTCCTATGTCAAAGAAAAAGCCTTCAATAGAAGATATATTCATACAATTCATAACCAAGACTGATGCCATCAGTCGAAGTTAAGTTGAATCAATCTGAAATCTTGAAACACAAGTGGGTCAACTAGATAGTGCCATAAAAAACGGACCTCAAAATGATGGAGATAAAGTAGATCAAGGAAATACTTTTAGCAAGTAAGTTCAAGATGAAGAAGCTAGGCAAAAAGAGAAAGTATCTACACCACCACAAGTCAAGCCATATGTGCCTTCCATTCCTTTTTTTGGATATAGTTGATAAGTTAAGGATACATTTGGTTGGTGAAATAGACAGAAATAGAATAGAATAGTTATTTGTGAGAATAGAATGACGAATGAAATAAGACGAGAATAATTGTTATGACTTATTATAATGTTTGGTTGGTAACAATAACTATGGAATAAGAAAGAAATAGAAAATAAAAAAACAAAAACACCATTTATTATTTGTATGACCATTTATTTTTATTAGATTTTTAAATATTAATAATCTAGAATTTAATTAAAATATTAATAATTAATAATTTAAACATTAATATTTTATTTATAATTTAATCATTAAAATGTTAAAATATTCATATTTTATTTAATTTAAATATTATTATAATTAATTTTTATTATATTTTTTAAAATATTAATAATTTATTTCCAATTTAATCATTAATTTATTTAAAATATTAATAATTTATTTAATTTAAATATTCTTATGATTAATTATTTTATTTTATTTTTTAAATATTAATAATTTATTTAAAATATTAATAATTAATCATTTAAATATTAATATTTTATTTAGAATTTAGTCATTAATATTTTAAAATATTAATCTTTTATTTAGTTTAAATATTATTATTATCAATTATTTTATTTTATTTTTAAATATTAATTATTGATTATTTATTTAAAATATTAATAATTGATCATTTAAATATTAATATTTTATTTATAATATAATCATTAATATTTTAAAATATTAATATTTTATTTAATTTAAATATTATTATGATTAATTTTTTAATTTATTTTATTTTATTTTTAAATATTAATAATTTGTAATTTATTTAAAATATTAATAATTGATGATTTAGTTATTAATATTTTATATATAATTTAAATGACATTATGCTTATTTATTTTTAATTTATTTTATTTTTAAATAATAATAATTTATAATTAATTTTATTAATAATTGATAAATTAAATATTAATATTTTATTTAAATTTAATTTTTAATATTTTAAACTATTAATATTTTATTTATAATTTAATATTAATATTTTAAAATACTAATATTTTATTAAAAATTGGAATCAAGGGAGAGAAAGAAGAAAGTGAGAAAAATAATATTTTATATAAATAGAGTTATAATTTTTCAAACTTGTAAGGGCTATTTTGGTCTTTGTCATTTTTTGAGTTTATTCCTTAACCATGGAATAGCTAATACCATAAGAGAGGGCGATCATAGCTATTCCTTAATTTTGGAATATTTAATTCCCACGAAGAATTAAATTAATCCCTACTTGCTAACTACTAAAATTATAACACCCAAATCTTATTCAAACAATTAAATATTAAATTAAAAAGAAAAATTAATTTTAACAAACTAAAGGTTAAAACTAATCTAAAATTAATCAGTAAAATTATTTTATTAAATTTGATTGACTTTTAGACCTAAGATTATGATGTCTCTCAATACATCATCTGATTATTGTTTCTCTCTGTTAACTTAGTTTAATGGATTAAGTTACTAACCTAGAGTCCTAAATTATTTACAAGTATCTATCGAGTTTCTTATAAAAATATCTCTCCCAATTAACTTACTCTATGTCTATATAAATTAAGTTGAAAAAAGATTTGCTAGGTTTGTACACTAATCGTGGCTACATATAGCTTATAAGTGTATGCCTACCCTATATGCAAATCAAACCACCTAATCAACTAAGTGCATTCAATCATACACTATTCTATTCAAGGTCTACCTAAATCTTCTTTGCCAAGGTTTAACCTAGGTTTCCTATTTAATCTAATTGATGGCCAATCAACTATAAGCATTAAGAAAAGAACAGAATAAACAAAAACCATCAAACATAAGCAAAAGAGAGATAAATAAATCAAACTACGTATTAAGTTTAATCATAATCTTTGATAAATAATTTAATTCTCCATCAAGTCACACATCATTATCAAATTAAGTTTAAACATTAAAATCAAACTAAGAAAATAAAAGAATAACAAAAAGATAATAGAACCCAAGAATTGTAATCTTGATCTTCCAAATCTTCTTAAATCCCTCAAATTCTTCTCAACTTCAATAACTTTGTGATTAGATTCTCAGCTCTCAATCTAGTATTGCATTGTCTAAAAGTCTTTCTGAAAGGTTGTTTTTATAGGGCTTTGAAGTAGGGCCAAGTTGGGTGAAGAAAGAAGTCAATTCCAATTAAAATTTCCTTATCAAACTACATGAGCTATGGCCTATCTTCACCAAGACCTCGACCAATTAATTAGCAGAAATCATAATTGCTTTAGGATTGCTATAGTGTTTTAACTTTGATAAGATTTTTTACCACCTTCTAGGAAGAACTGGGTGAAGTAGTTAACATAAAAGTTGTAGATTTTTATCTTAGCTTTCATTGGTCCAAGAATCATCTCATTTAGAGCTCTATAGAGAAAGTTATGATCAAAATTCCGACATATATGCAATAGAAGTCTATACCTTCAAATTGCTTCTCCTTCCTCCATTAAAATTCTTCATTCATTAAACACCTAAAAAAATACAAATAAATCAAGAACAACCTATCTTAATCACATTAATACCAAATTAATCATAAAATTAACTAAGATTATATTGACTCAAGTAAATTAACTAATTTAAAATAATTTAAATAAAACTTACTAATTTCAATGTATTACCACAAGAACTAAGCTAACTTACTATCAAAATTAAGCCTAAATAACTCTATATCATAGAGTTATCACCTAACCCTATATAATCGGGTTGGGTACTCGCGAGTACGCTATAATGGGATACCTAGTGACATCCCTTACAATGAATAAGTTTGGATCGAACTTTGCAAGAGATATATGTTGAATCTTTAAATTAACAATTTGATCAACATTAATCTTAAAATCAGTATTTAATTATTGAGTCTATCTATTTATAAAAGACCAATTATAGTTTAGTCTTAAGGTATGGTTGTTTTCTTCAAAATTTAAAATGGTATTTTGATCATTTACTTTTTAATCTCATGAACATTTGGCTACATTTGATTTTTCTTGTCGAGAAGAATTGAGTGAGAGAAAGGAAGGGAAAGGGATGATGAGTAAGGGTGGAAGAAAGGAGAAAGTGGTGATTAAATGCCTAAAAAGGATCAATGGTAGAGTACCTTATCTTTGGTTGAGTTTTTAAAGTTCACCTCTATCTTTAATAAGGCAAGTTTTTTCCTTCAGTCTTCGTTTTTGTTCTTGTAAAAATTTGGATCTTTTCCTCTGTGTCTCCATTTTCATATGAAAAAGGCTCAACTATATTTCCTCACTTCTCAGGTTGATTAAATCTTCCTCTTGGTAGAATGTTAATTTTTTTGAATAATTAACACTTTTTCTATTATTTTAAAACATTCAAACTTGTATACCTTGAATAATATTTAATAAAATATTTGTAATGCTGATTATTTTAAATGGTATAATAATATTATTTTATATGTAAACCATATTCATCCATGGCGGTTCTGCTTGAACTGCGGGTTTTTGGGGATACAGCTGACAAAGTTTGTAAGAAGATTGGGCTGTTAAACTTCTTTCATGTTGAGGCTGAAGGCTTCTTTGGTGGAATATGGCTTTTATGGAATCATGAATCAGTTGAGATAGAGATTTTTGCCTACTCTTCTGTGGAGTTCTCTAGGAATGGCTAGTTTATCACATGGCTTGCCTTAGATGCTACTGGGCGATTTCAACCAAGTTGTGTCTACAAATGAGAAATGTGGTAAAAGAGGGGTTTCCCTAAAAAACTGCAACCAGATGATTGATTATTTGAGTTTTTGTAACTTGTCTGATCCTGGAGCATTAGGTTCCAAATTTACTCGGTGTAAGAAGGGGGGGGGGGGGGGGGGGGGGGGGGGGGGGGGGGGTTTACATGTACAAGAGAAAGACTTAATCAAGTTGTCGCTAATGAAGCCCAATGTAATATTTTCACTCATTCACATGTTATTAATCTTCCAAGAACATATTTGGATCACCACCTAATCAAGTTTATCACATTGCTTGCTCAACATAAAGGAATACAAAGGCAGCTTGAAAATGGTCTTAATAACTTTCTACAAATATTGGAAGTAACTTTGGTTGAGAATTATAACTTGGTTTTATACCAAGAGGAAACTATGCTACATCAAAAAGCTAACACTACGTGAATTAAGCTTTTGGAGATGGTAATACCAAATTTTACCATTCATTAATTAAAGGAAGGCAAAGAAAACAGAAGGTGGCAGCGTTAAAACGAGAAGATAGGTTATAGTGCTTTAATCACGATGAGCTACAAAATATGGAGGTTTAATTTTATATTAATTTATACTCGGATGATGAGGTTAGAGCTCATTTACCAACAAACATGAATTAAAGATTAACGATTGAGAAAGCTAATGATCTAGCTAAACCGGTTGGTCCTCAAGAAGTGAAATCCACCACAACAAAAAATTATTATATTTTCAACGGATTTGCAACAAATTTTCAACGAAATTTAATTAAAATTTTTAAATACTTGTTCCGATGGATTTCTAACGGATTTCTGTTGAAAATTATCCAACGAAAATTTTGTTGAAAATTCGACTTGTATAACACACACATATTACATGTTGGAAATCTGTTGGAACTTTAAACTTAAAAAAAAAGGGTGTAATCTTGACAGTTTCCAACGAAATTTTCAACGAAAAATTTCGTTGAAAATCCGTTGAAAATTTTATCTTCAGAACGTGTTTTCGTTGAAAATCTGTTGGAACTTTAAACTTAAAAAAAAAAAAAGGGTGTAATCTTGACAGTTTCTAACGGAATTTCTAATGAAAAATTTCATTGGAAATTTCATCTTCAGAGCACACATTTTACTTTTAATTATTTCCAACGAAAATTTTCGTTGGAATCCTAAACTTTCCAATGAAATTTTCCGTTGAAAATAATCATAATTTTTTCAATTATAAAATTTAAAATTTTTATAAATTTTATTAATTATTTTTAAAAAATTAGATATTACTAAAAGCAAATACATAGTTATTGAAGTAAAATTTTTTTAAAGTTTAAATATGTTTTCCTTTGAGTAATTTTGTATAATTGATTTTAACTTGAATGAATCATACAATATTGATTAATAATACCAAATTAGGGTAATGTTATATTATTCCAAAATTGAAAAAAATAATAATGTAAAATTTTATATTTTATAAAAAACCATGATAAGATATAAAAATCATATAAAAAAATATATTACTTTATTTATGTTTTAATTGTAATTAGCTAATATATGTAAATTAAGATTGAAGTTTTATATTAAAATTATTAATATTTGTGCTTAAAAAATATCATTTTATTATATATAGATAAACAAGTATGATTTAAGAACAAAATCAATATATAATTGTATTAAAATTAAAGTACAAGTTATATTTTTTAATTGATATAACTTTATAACTGAATATATATATATATATATATATATATATATATATATATATATGAGATATATTAAATAAGGGTCTACATATATATATATTAATATATAATTTATGTAAGATTATAATAAATTTCATTTAGATGATTACAATTATTAATGTAATAGGATCCAAATCATACATATATAAATATTTATACACACACTTTACAGTTACTATAACTTGTAATGTCTTTTAACACATACAATTTCTATTATATATTATATTTATTTATAAAGAATATAATTACTATTATATAAATGAATTACTAAATAATATATAACCTTTATTTATATAAATTTACAATATATGAAGCTAATTATCTAAAAAGAAGTTGTGAGATTAGAATAGTTTTGAATTTCAGTTATTTTTTTTAAATTCCTTGTAACTAAGGCAAATAATTATAAATAATTAAATTAATTAATAAAATTATAATTATTAATTAAATTGTAATGTCTTTTAATTTCCATACTATCTTTATATACATTGGGTTCATTTATAAAGAATATAATTACTATTTTGTATATACACTATAATACTTTTAATATACATAATTTAAATATAAATATATTTATATTTTATTTTAAGTTAATATTATAAATATAATAACTTATAAAATTATTAATTGCAATATATATATATATATATATATATATATATATACATTTTTATAGTATATAACTTGTAATGTCTTTTAACACATATAGTTTATATTATATATTATGTTTATTTATAAAGAATATAATTACTATTGTATAAATTAATTACAAAATAATATATTTTGAAACTTAGCTATTTTTTTAAATTTCATGTAACTAAGGATAAATTCATATAATCAATAAAATTATGATTATTAATTAAATTATAAGGTCTTTTAATAACTATGTTTTATATAAATTCGATTTATTTAAAAAAATATAATTACTATTTTGTATATACACTATAATACTTTTAATATATATTTATTTTTTATTTTATATTAATATTATAAAAATGATAATTTATAAACTTATAAAATTTATATAACAAAATGTGTTTTTTGCACATTAATCTAAGTGTGAAATGTTTATGTAATAGTAATTGATGTTAAAAAAAAGAAAAAATGAATAAAAAAAAACCCTAACCACCCTTGACCCCTCTTTTTTCTTTCTTTCTTCTTTTCTGATCGATAGCCGCTCCTTCCCTCCCTCAGTAGACTCCTTATTCTTCCCCGACCCCAGCTGCCGACCTACCACACCATGCTCATCAGTTGTCGACCTACCACGCCAAGCTCGGCTCCTTCATTGGTTCAGCTTTATTTTCTCTCCAACCGCCCAGCCACAACCACAGTGATGTCAAACCCTGCTTTGTAAAATAATTATAATGTCATTCACATGCTCGATAAAATGTTTGCATATTTAGGAAGTTTGAGAAATCGTTAAAAGACGATATTGCCCCTAATGGTACCATTAAGTCGATTAAGCCTCGAACTAGTTCAAATAGGAATTTTAAGGTAAAATTAAGAGTTTCACGGTTCAGGGATGACTCAAAATGGTAATTAGGAGTTCGAGGATCAATTCAGAGTCAAACCAAAATTTTCACTATCTAGGGGCAAAATTGTAATTTTTTCACCCATGGATAAAATTTGAGATTTTGAGAGAATTTAGATCACATTTGACAAATTGGAGAATGGTATGAGTATAAGGGATGAAAAATATGTCTATGGGCAATTTTTCAGTTTTTGAGGTAAAAATGTAATTTTTCACTTTACAGGGGCAAAAGTGTAATTTTTAAAAATTTACTTCACCAAAACTTTGGAAAAGTCTGGAAATTTCATGGAAGACATGGATAAGTGAAAAGGATTGAGTGGTAGAAAAAGAAAGTCAAAAAGATGGCTAGAAAAAAATAAAATAATAAAATATTCAAAAGGTAAATAAAATAATAATATTTTATTAAGCCTATTAAAAGGCTTGAAAATTCCAGAATTCTTCATTGGGATGATCAGCCAAAACCAGCAGGAGAGAGAGAGAAATAAGAACAAACCCTAGAGTGAGAAAATTCAAAGAAAAAGTGTGATTTTTCAAGGAATCAAGTGTTTAAAGGTATGATTTTTCAAACTTAGCTTAAGATTTATCATTTTCATGCATTTCTCCTTATTTTCCATGGTTAAATTGTGTGTTTTGATGATGGATTCAAATCTGATCATATGGGTTTAGAGAGAGAAAGTTGTTAGATTAATTTGATTTTGAACTATGTTAGTGTTTTAAGTTAATTTAACTTATTTAGAAACAAAACAACAAGAAAAGAATTCATTTTCCTCCATTACCATTATTGGCTGAATTTTCTAGGGGAATATTGGCTGATGATCTTGATGTTTATTTGAAGAATTATGATGAATAATGATGAATTATGAGTCTAGAAAAATAATGGAAATTTTCGGAGCAAAAATACGAATTTTTACCCATTAGGGGTTTTTCGTAATTTGCTACCGGGACTGATAATTTGTACCACACTAAGGAACATTAAGTCAATTTGGGTGCAATTGAGGTATAGAAATTGAAAAAAATTAATTTGAGATTAAATTGGACGCGTTAGTAATTTAATCGGGTAATAAGCCGAATTAGGTCAGCACCGCATTTAAGCGGTAGTCGGATAAGTTGCATGTCATATCATGCATATATACCGAGCCTGAATTGATTTTATAATGGTCAATCATTGATGTGGTGAATTATGTATTGTACATTGTGGATAGGTGGTGAGCAAATTACACTGGTAAAAGTATAGAAATTGTGCTTGAAGACTAGGATTAGGAGTACATCGACTCCTAGAACTGTGAGTGGACAACTTATCGTCTTAAATATCTAGAGTTATTATACTTGTTTGATGCTTTTATTGAATGGTGAGCTTAAATTATAAAATATTATGTTTTCTAATTAAAATGTTTTTTTTTAATAAAAATGAGATTTATATTGGTTTTGAAATCAAATATTGTTTTGGGAAAATTGAGTATATGAAGACTGTGTTGAAATTTATGATTTTATATGTTATTGAAATTGAGGCTTATGACACTATGGTAGAATGATGGCTAAATTTTTGAGTTTGACATGAAATATATGAATAGTTTTGGATTGGTCTCGGTAGACTGGATTACATTTTATTCGTCATATTATGCTATTGGAATTTTTATGAGTCTGGTGGTATATTAAACGGTCACTGCAGTGGTGGGGGTTTTCGTGGACTGCCTATGAGAGGGGCACGGTAACTCAATTATATACTTACCTCCAGGGGGAGATGTTCGGTGAAGTATCTCCTGAGGTATGATTTGAATGCACCTCACGTTTGGGCCACCACGTTAGAGTGAGACTCAGCCAACGCCATGGAACGGCTGTGTGTCAGATGTGAAAACATGTTTATGGGTATGGGTCATTGAACAGCCTTGGGGTCTCAGTGGGATACCTTGACGAAGGTACCCGCGAGAATGATTCTGGTAGGGCCCAAGTTTAAGAAATTCATAAGTCGGGAAATTTTGATGAAAAGAAATTATTTGGTATAGATTGAAACGAATTTTGTGTTATGAACGTTTTTATATTGTCTTCATCTACTCGGTTTTAGATGCTTTTGATGGTAATTGTTTACTCACTGGGATTATGTAATCATAATCTCACCCCTCTTCCTATCCATTTTTCAGGCTCAGGACAGTTTGTTGATAGTTGATTAAGACGAGAATTAATCTCGGAGTTGCATTATAGGAAATAAGGGTTCGTAGCTCTACACCTTTTTGGTTAGTTGGGGGCTTACGTGTTACTGTAAATGAAATTTCATACTTTAATTATCTTTATTACTATATGAATAAATTTATTTTACTCTTACACTACAAAAGTTATTTTAGAAAGACTTTGAAAATATTGTGTTTTAAGAAAATAGAATATTTTATTTAATGTTTTTATTATATTCAAATAGCTATAATTTTACTTTAAACGAATGTTTTAGACTTTAAAATTTAATTTAAATCATGAAATATGTGTTTCCACTTACATATTACATTTTTTTCAGATTTCAAAATTTTAAAAAAATGATGAAAATGCCCTTGTGAGCTAAAAAATAATATTTTATTGTTTTGAGTTGGAAACAACTTATGTTTTCTTGAAATGCGAGATTTAATAACTGTCGCTCACCGGAAAGATGCGAAAGTTGATGCTAAGCCTTGCGGGATTTCGATCGACATTCGAGGTAATGAGTGCTTATCGGGACGTCGCGGCGGTTGTCATGGGCTCGATGGGAGTTCCGGGTCGTGATAGTGATGCCCTGCCAGCTGCCTCAATGTCACCCCAAGCCCCATGCCCTTGTTCTTCCCTACCTATCGGCCTACCACGCCACGCTCGGCTCCTTCCTCGGTTCAGCTTTCTTTTCTCTCTAACCACCCAGCCATAGCCACAACCACGCCCTGCCGGCTGCCTCGGTGACACCCCAAGCCCCACGCCTTTGTTCTTCCCTAGCTTCCGGCCTACCACGCCACGCTTGGCTCCTTCCTCAATTCAGCTTTCTTTTCTCTCCAACCACCCAGCCACAGCCACGCCCTGCGGGCTACCTCGGTGTCGCCTCAAGCCCCACGCCCTTGTTCTTCCCTAGCTGCCGGCCTACCACGCCACGTTCGGCTCCTTCATCGATTTAGCTTTCTTTTCTTTTTAACCGCCCAGCCACAGCCACACCCTGCCGGCTATCTCGGTGTCGCCCCAAGCCCCACGCCCTTGTTCTTCCCCAGCTGAGATTTTGGTATAGGATTTTGTTAAACTAGGTTCATTCTTAATAATTGTTATGCAAACAAGATTTTCTGCTTCAATTAGTGCTGTTTGTTATTGAAAAATGATACTAGTTTATTGACTGCTTCAGACAGTTTTTTGGAGTTGATGTGTTGTTATTGTTGTCTGTTAATATCTTAATGATATTAGTACTGTCTGTTACTGAAAAATGATACCCTAAGAATTATTAGAATATACCAATGTCAATGTTGTCATTAGTTTACTCGAGAGTTTTCCATTACCCCATATTGTAATTAGTACTTTCATACTTGACTTTTGGTGAGAATGCTATTTTTTAGTTCCCCATATGTTTGTTTTTAGTTATTTAAGTTTATGTTTAAGATTTTTGTTTTCATATATTTCTTTTTAAATTTTATTATTTTTGTTTTTATTAATTTAATTAGTAGTTAATTTTATGAAATACGTAGACACATATTATTGTATATGTATACAGATTCGGCTATACGTGGAGAAATTTTATGAAGAAGATTTTAATAATTTGTTAATATAATCGGGTTTTTAAACTGGTTAGGGTAATTATAGGGTAGTAAAAATGTAATAGGGTTAGAGTTAGGGTAGTAATTAGGGTTATTATACGGGTAGTTAATAGGATTAGGGTAGTTGATTTTTTATAGGGTTAAGGTTCGGGTACTTCGAAATTATATGGTACTCGACCCGATGACATAGAGTTGCCCTAGGGGTTAATTTTGTATATCTTATTTATTTGATTTTTAGGGTTATTAGTTTATCAATTGATGTGACCTAGGTATTTTTAATGATTTTATTGTGTTTTAATTATTTGATTTAGGGTTACAAGACTAAACGTTTCATTGCTTTAACTTCAGTCAAAGGCTAAGGTCGACTTTGGAAGCATCAAAGTAGTGTTCGGTCTGCTTCAAAATGAGATTTGGTTTTGGTCTAATTTTGCAGGTGAGTAAAAGAAACACACAAGCAATTAAATGTTGGTATTTGAGGACTAACCACCCCTGTTGTTATTCAATTTTATAAATAATGATACTAGCCTTTCCAACGGATAATAGTACATATATTTTGACTCGTCGATAATACGCATGCTGTTCAATCTGATTTTATCCTAATCAATATAAACCATCTTTCTAGGTTTTTTGATAATTCATGTATGCAATAAGTTATACTATAAAGGCTACTTTGCATCTTACAATTTAATTTTGAATATATATATAATACATATTGGAATGTAGGGTTTAACAAATTGTTTTGTTACCATCAAAACAAATTAGTCTTGATAATGATATTCTATGACACTTAAGATTACAGAATGTCGGGAGATCGCTCTTGGATGTACTGTCGATTACAAAATGGATTCATTACAGCTGAATTTGTAAATGAAGTTACTAAATTTATTAATTTTGTATGTTCGAAGACTACATTTATGTGGAAGAATAAAATTAGATGCCCTTGCACACGATGTAGTAACAAGAAGTTCTTAGATAAAGATCAAGTCACTGAACACATCCTAAACCGGGGTTTTACTAAGGCTTATACAATTTGGAGTTTACATGGGGAAGATCATGTTGGACAATCATCAAGAAGTAGATCTAAAGTTTAACCATCCCTTAGATTTGAGGGAGATGCTGCTTTTCGAGAACCTATATATGAAGCTGAAATAGAAAATCCATATACTAGAATGGTAAGGGATGCTATGCGTCCCAAAGTTGCTTTCAACCATGGTTCTAAAAATGAGTCGAGCTTTGTGGAAGAAGATCCCAATCCAAATGCATATACCTTTTACTCTTGGTTAAGCAATGCAGAGGAACCTTTGTGGGTAAGCTGCACAAAGCACGCAACGCTTTCAGCTATGTCGCAACTTTTAAATGTTAAGGCAGAGTACAATTTGAGTGAATCATGTTTTGATCGATTGTTGGAGATAATAAAAAATATGTTGCCATTTGATGAGAATTTACCTATTGACTTTTATAGGATGAAGAAGAAGGTAGCAAACCTTGGTTTGGGATATATCAAAATTGATGCTTGCAAGAACAATTGCATGTTATTTTATGAACGATTTGCTACATTTGAGCATTGTCAAGTATGTGGACATCCTCGGTATAAACAGAGGATTTCAAGTGTGAGAAGGCAGAAAAAAATTCCTTACAAGATTTTGCGTTACTTGCCACTTATACTGAGGCTTCAAAGGTTTTATATGTCATGTAAAACTGCTGAACATATGATGTGGCATGCATAACACCACAGTGATGATGGACTCCTTAGACACCCTATTGATGGTGAGGCTTGGCAACACTTCAATCGCACACATGAATTCTTTGCAATGGAACCTCGAAATGTAAGACTCAAGTTATATGCTGATTGTTTCAACCCTTTTGGATCGAATGCCAACCCTTATTCTGTTTGGCCAGTAATGCTTTGTGTGTATAATTTACCCCCATGAATGTGTATGAAACAACAATATATATTTCTTAACATGGTTATTCCAGGTAAGAAAAGTCCAAGTCAAAATATAGATGTTTTCTTGAGGCCTTTGATAGATGAGTTGACTTTATTGTGGAGAGAAGGTGTTGTGACCTATGATGCATATAGGAAACAAAATTTTCATATGAGGGCAGCATTGTTGTGGACAATTAATGATTTTCCTGCTTATGGTATGTTGTTAGGGTGGAGTACACATGGACGATTATCATGTCCATATTGCATGGAACATTCTAAATCTTTCATATTGGAACATGGTAGGAAACCTTGTTTCTTTGATTGTCATTGGTAATTTTTGCCAGCTAATCATCCTTTTAGGAGGCAGAGAGACAAATTTATTAAAAAAAGAGTTGAACATGACTTACAATTTCCTTTATTATCAGGCGAAGAAATATTGACACGTTTGAATTCGCTTCCTCATCTCCCATTCGGAACAAAATGTGGTGAGCGAAAAAGTTCAGGATATGGTGTTTGTCATAATTGGGTGAAGAAAAGTATATTTTGGGCTCTGCCTTATTGGCATACGCTTCTTATTCGTCACAATTTAGATGTTATGCATATTGAATATAATTTTTTTGAGAATATACTCAACACAGTGATGAATGTTAAAGGAAGGGCAAATGACAACATAAAGGCATGACAAAATTTGAAGGTGTATTGCAAGTGGACAGAATTGGAATTGGTGGAAAATAATGGAAAACTGTACAAGCCTAATGATGTGTACACCTTAAATAAGGAAGAAATAAGAAATGTCTGTGCTTGGGTTAAACAATTGAGATTACCAGATGGTTTTGCGTCGAACATTTCTCAGTGTGTTAATGAGATTGATGAAAATTTTTATGGGATGAAAAGTCATGATTGTCATGTTTTTATGCAACAATTGCTCCCAATTGTATTCTGTGATATGTTGCCTCAAACAATTTGGGATGCAATTACTGAGATATCTTAATTTTTTAGGGATTTGTGCACAACTGAAATACCTATTGATCATATGGAAACGTTGCAAGGAAAAATATGTGAAACTATATGCAAACTAGAGAAGATATTTCCTCCGGGTTTCTTTGACTCTATGGAGCATTTGTTGATTCATTTACCTTACGAGGCCAAGGTTGGTGGACACGTCCAGTATCGATGGATGTATCCATTTAAGAGGTAAAATAATTGTTATTTGTTTTCATATATTTCTTTTGAAGATGTTAAAGTACATCATAAGATTGATGAATATTGTGGTTGTTAGGTTTTTGCAACAGTTGAAGAAGAAAGTAAAAAATCGTGCCCCTATTGAAGGATCTATATGTGAGGCTTATGTTGTCGAGGAAGTTTCCTTGTTTTGCTCATGGTATTTTGAACCTGTTGTGCGAACAAGAGTAAATAGAGTGCCACGTAATGATGATGGGGGAGAGGTGGACTTTATGGGTCGTCTTTCAATTTTCACTCACCCGGGGTGAGCTTTTGGTCCATGTGATAAATCTCGATTTTTAGATGAGGATGAGTTTTATGCTGCTGAGTTATATGTTTTAATGAATTATGAAAAAATGCTCCCATATATAAAGTAAGTACCATTACTTTTTTAACTTGTTAATACCCTATAATAAGATTGAAGTTAATCATGTAGTAGTGGATATTATGATAGGATATTTGATGAAATTGTGAAAGGAGATGTTGTGAAAATTTCGGAAGAGGAATTGGAGAAAGTACGTGATGCGAGATTCGTTAAATGGTTTAAAAATTATGTAAGTTTCTTTAACATACAAGTGAACTTTTAATTAATCATTGACGAATAAAGTATGTAATTTATTATTTTATTCTCTTGTATCTCATGTTCGTAGGTTGCAAAGTATGGAGAGGAAATAGACCAACGTATAATTAAAATTTCTTATGGTCCCGGATGTATGATAAGGTGTTACAGTGGATATTTTGTAAATGATTTCAAGTTTCACACCTTAGATTACGGCTAAAATTGTAAGATAATGAATAGTGAGGTTTGCATAAAAGGGAGTTTTTACAATGATCATGAGCGTGACTTTTATGACATCTTAATGGATATGATCAAGTTGGAGTATTTTGGTATAGGAAATAGAGTTGTTCTGTTCAAGTGTCATTGGTTTGATACTGAAAAAGGAATAAAAGTAGATCGATTGCATGGTCTTCTTGATGTGAATTACAACTCAATACTGGCCAGTAATGAACCATTTGTTTTAACTGCCCAAGTTCACCAAGTTTATTATAGTAGTTATCCATCAAGAAGAAGAGATCAACGTGATTGGTGGGCAGTATTTAAAACAAAAGCTAGGAGTAGATTTCAAATTCCTATTAGTGATGATAGAGAAAATGAAAGTAATTTGAATGAAGGAGTATACCAAGAAGATGTGTCCAATTCAATTACTAGTACTTAATCAAAAGAAGTTGATTTAACAGAGTTAGCGAGTGGTGATTATGAAGAGGTTAATATATCGATTAAGGATGAAGAAGATGATATCGATAAAGATGAAGATGAAGATGATGACATGGAAGGAGAAGATAATGAAGATGATGATGAAGAGGAAGATGAATATGAAGATGAAGATGATGTGGAGCACGACGATTGTGAAACTTATAATGATGATAGTGATAATAATGCAGAACATGAGTTTGATTATTCAGAAAGTGAATGATGACGGTAGGCACGTACGATATTGGTTTCATATTTTCTTTTTACGATATTGTTTAACTTTAATTTTATAATATTAAAGTATTTTGACATGATGTAAAATTATAACGTTTGAGTTAAAATCAATATATAAATGTTGAAATTAGTTAATATATGATTGCTGCTTTGCTTCTAATAATTAAGAATTATATGTGTCATTGATGTGAATTGATGTTTTTTATTCTGTTATAATAATAATAATCATATTAATAATAATTGATAATGGGATTTTAATAATACAATATTGCAGGAACGATGGTTAAAGGGAAGCAATCAAAATCGAGACCTAGGTCTTCATATGCATCGGCAAGTATGGTTGTGCCTACAAGTTCCCAAACGTGTGATGATATATCCATTCCACAGCAGGTGCAGCAGGAGAATAATGATGCGCCATTTGAGACACAATCTTTGTACGATGTAAGTAGAAAATGAGACATATACACATGATATTACAAGATCCCCATCTATTGATTTAGGTGGAAATGCAAATGAGGAACCGTCGAGATTAAGAGGTAAGGGACTTAGTGTAAGATTACAGACTTTTGTAGATCCATCAGACAGATTGCGTATAACTCCTATTGGGGATAGGTATGTTATCTTGTTAAACTTGTTATATTTTTCAACGAAATTTTAAATTTTTTTAATTTTAATATATACAATTATTTGAAATATTTTACAAGCACTTTTTTCGAGAGAGGGGTCACATCTACAATAACAAGGATCATCAAAAATCACTTTCATGGTCCATGGTCGACATGGAGGAAAGTCCCTAATGATGATATCAAAGACTTAATGTTTTGAAAATTTCAGGTACTATGTTTGTTATTTATTTATTAAGCATTTTCTTTTCCATTATTTTGTATAACTTTGTTAAATTATTGTATTATATTATGTTGTAGGAAAAATGTGTTTGGTCTGCACAGAAAGATGTTTTAGTTCGACGCATATGGGAAAAAAAAATTTTCGATCGATTAAGAGACATGCTTTCAGAAGAAAGGCATAAAGCAATGATTGAAGCCAAAACTAACAACATTACAGAATGCAGAGGCATGTTGAGGGAATGGATCACAAATGAAATATGGGACACCCTGATCGATACAGTATGGGGTACAGAAGAGTGGCAAAACAAATCGCGAAAAGCAAGGTAAAATCGTTTAATGCCAAAAGAAGGAAGCATTCCAAAGCACACTAGTGGTTCAGTTCCATTTGTGGTTCATGCAAAAAGGATGGTATGAATTAATGTTACTCAGAATTAATATGTATGTTTTCCCGTGAATTTCATTTAAATTGTAAGTTTAGTAGTTGGATTTCGGTTTTGCTTTACATGTTATATATATATATCGATTATGATTGACTAAATATAATTGTTAATAAATTCAGGCAATTGAGCTAAAACGAGATGTTACCTTCTTGGAAGTGTTCAACCGTACTCATAAGCGCTCAGGGGGTCATGGTGAATTTATTGATAACAAGTCCAAGTCTACGAATGTAAGTAAAAATTCATTAATTTTTACTATTTCTTCTAAGTTGATGTTCTACTTCAATATTAATCATTAATTATGGTTTTTATGTAGGAAATGTATAATTCTGTACTATCGTAGAAGTATGGCGATGAGTCATCTTCTCAGCCAGAATTTGATCCACATGCTTGGACTGAAGTAATTGGAGGGAAGGAGACTACACGCACTCACGTGTATGGGTTTGGCACTCGTGTCCCTGCTACAGCTTTACTTAATGGAACACAATCCAATGTAGCAACATCTGAGTCTGCGTGTGGCCCTATGAACTCAAACTTTAACAGTCCCGCAAATGCATTGGAAGAAAAAGTGAAAAATCTTGCACAAAACTTGAATAAGATACGTAAGGAAATACGTGGGGAAATACGTGAAGAAATGAGAAATGTGATGGCGGAAGGCATGAGTGAATTTATGGCACATATGGAAACCATGTTCATGAGTAATACGCGTTCAACCCTTCACGATGCGAGACTTTCAAGACTTGACAAGTAAGAAAAAAAATTCCCTCACATGATGTATAATTTTCAGTGCAAACACTTGGATACTTTTTAATTTAGTTATATTTAATATTCATATGTATCAAACTAATTTATATATTGTGTGTTAAGGATAATTTCTAATTAGATGTTAGGACTTAAATCTCAATTTTGTAATGTGTTTTTCTTTTATATATTTTACAGTTCGAATGCGAAATTAAATTTAGTATCGGAATGAAAACTGATAATTTTTTTTGAAAATTTATTATAAAAATAATAGGTCAAAATATTTTCAACGGAAATTTCCGTTGGAAAAATTATTTCCGTTGGAAATGCCAAAATGTTTTTCCGTTGGAAATAATTTTTCCAACGAAAAAAATTCCAACAGATTTTTCCGTTGGAAATAGGCTTTCCAACGGAATTGTTCCAACTGGTTTTTCCATTGGAAATAGGTTTTCCAACGGAAATTTTCAATGGAATTATTTTTCAACGGAATTTTCGTTGGAAATTTCCAATGAATTTCTAAAAAAAACTGGCAAAATTGGAAATTTTCAACGAAAAGTATTACTTACAAGGCTTGTACCGACGAAATTTTCAACGAACTTTTCCGTTGAAAATAAACATTTTCAATAGAAAAATGGCTATTTCCAACAAAAAATTCTGTTGGAAATAGTCAAATTTTTTATAGTGAACTATATTTGATATGAATCCCCACAAAAGCCGAGGATTCGATGGATTTCTGGTAGGGTTTTATCAACAATGTTGGGATACTATAGGACCAGATATCACACAGTTTGCGCAAGAGATATTTCTTTTTGGCTCTTTTCCAATCGCATTAAATCATACCTTGATCACATTGATACCTAAGGTGGAGCACCCAAAGCAAATTATGCAACTCAGGCTGATCAATTTATGTTTGATACCTTTGAAAATTAATAGTAAAATCCTTATGGACCGTTTAAGACCTTTACGTGATAATATGATAACCAACACTTAATCCTCCTCCATCTCGGGTAAACAAACCATTGATAACATTATCATGGTACGGGAGGTCATACACATTATGAGAAAACTAAAGAAAAGAGATGGTGTTTTAGCAATAAAGATTGATTTAGAGAAGGCACATGATTAAGTGAAATGGTGTTTTTTGCAGAAGTTTCTGAATGAGATTGGTCTTCCAGACTCATGGCTTAAACTAATAATGTTTACAATACAATCTCCAACTTTTTCCATTATTTGGAATGGACAAACCACAGAAACATTCTCTTCTACCAAAGGTATATGACAAGGTGATCCATTGTCACCTTATCTCTTTTTGTTTTATATTGAGAAACTTTCTCACTTAATTGAGCAGGAAGTCAGATTTGGAAGATGGAAACCTTTGTATTTAACTAAGAGTGGGTCTGCTTTATCACAGGTGTGCTTTGTGGATGATCTAATGCTCTTTAGGACTGTAACATAGAATCAGGTTAAGACCATGATGCGGACCCTTGATCTTTTCTGTTTGGCTTCTGGGTGGAAAGTTAGTCTAAACAAATCAAGAATGTTCATTTCGTCTAATATAAGTCCTTCATATGTGAAACAACTAAGCAATATTGCTAAAATCCCTTTGGCTAAGGATTTTGGAAAATACTTAAGCACCCCGATGTTACATAGATGAATCACTAGAGATACTTACTCTGTCGTAGTGAATAAAGTGAAGAATTGCCTGGAAAAGTAGGGCAATAAACATCTCTCCATGGCTGTTCGAAATGTTGTGCAGTCTGTTACAAGTGCCATGGCGTCTCATTTAATGCAAACATCTTTCTTTCCAGAATATCTTGTTCAAGAACTTGATCAACTAAATAGAAATTTTGTATGGGGGCACACGCGGGGAACTGAAAAGGTCTATACTAGGAAACAATCTGTTTACCTAAGGATCAAGGTGGCTTGCATATTCAACAAATTAGAAAATTGAATTTAGCTTTATTAGCAAAATTAAGTTGGAATATGTGGCGAGATAAAGATTGTTTTTGGGTTGAGTTGATGAAAAAGAAATACTTAAAGCACCAGGATTTTTTTTCAGTAAGTGCAAAATCAATGGACTCTCATACTTGGCAAAACATTTTAAAAAGCAGGGATGTTCTCTCGAAAGGCATCGAGGTGAATATAAACAATGGGCACAGTACTAGTTTTTGGTTTGATGTATGGCTTGACTCAAGTCGCTTAGTTAATCTAGCAACTAGATCATTGTCAAAGGTCGAGATATCCCTCCTAGTGGCAAGCTATTGTGATGATACTGGGAATTGGGATTTTGACTTCTTATCCTAAGTTCTACCTCTTCAGACGGTATTATAGATTTTATCTGTTCAGATTTGACCCACTAAGTGATAAGGAAGATGTGGGTTATTGGTGGATTACAACTAATTGTTTGTTTTTGATGAAGACTGCATATGCAATCTAGCTCCAAAGTAATACTAGCAACTATGATTTCTAGACTAAAATCTGGAAAATCTCAAGTTCAAGAAAGGTTGAACTTTTTGTGTGGCGGGTTCTCCATGAGTCTTTACCAACTTTATCTTGGTTTTGCTTTAGAAATATGGGTTCTTCTTTAGCTCTTGAAACAATTTTGCATGTATTACGAGATTGTGATGCTTTCAAGTCTTTATGGCAACAAGTTAATCCAGAGTGGATTAGGGCTGGCATTCCTTGAGGGATTCTCTTTGCCCATACAATATGGCTTATATGGTATTGGAGAAATCATCTAGTATTTAATAAGTCTTTTACTGGTCCCACGAATCCATGGCTGCAGATTTGGACCAAGACAAAGCAAGCTTGGGATGTCATGTGCATTGAACACTGAAGAACGAGACAGAAGCTCGCAGTAAGCTGGTGGAGACCAAATCCTAATTTGGTTAAATGGAACATGGATGGCAATGCTAAGTGATAGTTGGGTTTAGCCGCAACAGGAGACTTGATTCGTGATGATAATGGGAATCGACTAACTGGTTTTATATTTAAACTTGGCATATTTTTCTTTTTTACAGCCAATTTTATGGGTAATTTATCAAGGCTTACTATTGTGTTAGAACAAGGGATATAGAAGATTACAAGTTGAGTTAGATTCCTTACTTGCTATCCAAAAAATTTCTCATACGGATGTTGATCAACACTTGGATCCAAATGGCCACTTGATAAGAAAAATCAAAGAGTTATTTTTGAGAGACTAAGAGTGCTTTATTTCTCATGTTTATCGTGAAGTCAATTAGTGTGCCGATAAAATAACAATATACTATGAAAACCTTAGTTTAGGTTTGCATATATTTATGTCCCCTCCACCTAGGATTTCACCTTATATTCTGGTAAATGCTTTAGGAGTAGCTTGGACTAGATTCATGTAATGTTTTGTTTTCCTTCTATATATAAAAAAATAATGGAAAAAATACACAAAACAAGTCCAACACATCATGAGGCGCCATCATCACCTCTCATAACCTCACGTAGATCGAAAGTGTCTGCTTGTTGTGGTGGAGAAAACAAAATACCTTCCATCACTTGCATCATCAGCTTTATGAAGCTCTTCACAATCTTCATGATCTCACTGTTTTCCTTTATTTGCTCACGCATCTCAAGATCATTCTCATTATTCTTGTTCAATAATAATAATAATAACTAGTAATTAAGGGAAATATACGTAAGAAGGAAATCAAAATTTATTAGTTAAGGTTAAAAATAAGATAATGCATGATTAACTAGTGTTATTTTGTGAACAAGCGTCGTGAGGTGCTAATACCTTCTCGTGAGTAATTGTATTCCTAAATCATAAAACTATTTCATAAATTAAAATTTATTTTTTAATGAACTTAAGTTAAGTTCATTAACGAAAATATATTCAAATAAGTGATCAATCACATTTAGATAAAAAAAATTGATAACGAGCTTTTTTCACATCAAGCGATTGGATTTTTCAACCTGTGTATTGCACCAATGAGTTTTAAAGAAAGTAAAAGTGATACTTGAATTTAAAAAGACTGTTGGAAAAAAAAAGCGTGCAATCACATCACAGGTGCAATATAAATTTAAAACTTTTCCATTAGGTAGAGATAAATTTTGGTGATTTAACATAGACAAACCCTAATCAAAAGAATAAGATCATTATATCTTTTACCCTTAGAGTTGTAATCACAAGGTGTTCAAGCACAATTTCAATCTTCAACATCAAGCTCGAGTTACACCAAATCACAAACTATCTATTTGTACAGTCTTCAATGGTGATCCATACGAATGACAATTACGAATAACTTTAAAAGATATTGGATTTGCTTATAGTTGTAGAGTCAAATGCTATTTAAAAGAGAGACAATCAGAGCTTTATTTTCACAAGGAGAAGTTGAAACGCAACCAACACTAATGGGGAATATCAATTGGTAGCAATAGGATAACTTTTCTAGGTTAGATGCAATATCTCGACTTTCTTCTTCTTTGTCAATCCACTAGGTTATAATTCAAAGAATGACAAATCTTCTTCGTGAGATGCAGTATGATGAGTCACCACTCAAGGGAAGAAATGAAGGTTGAAGCAATAGAGTATGGGAAGTCAATCTTAAGTCCCGTTTGGTATTGAGGAAGTTAAAGCACTTTACAAGAATTTTAATTGGATGTAATCACTTTATTATGTTTGGTGTGACGCTTTTACAATGTAATGACATTGCAAGACCAAAAGGGAATGTGATTCCCTTTGGGTTGGAGGGAAAGTGACTTTCCCATGGAGGAGGAAAAGTTAAGAGAATTGGTTTGATAAATATACCCTTTCAAGTTAAATATTTAGTAAAAATAAATATTTAATAAATTTATGTATTTTAATATTTAAATAATTAATATTAAAATATTATGTTATTTTTATCATATTATTGTTTGTTATTTTAAAGATAAATTTGAAAAATTAAAATTTTATATTAAAAAATATAAATTTATTCAATTTTATATTTTCATACATAAAGATAATTTAGTACATTTACACTAAATTCCAATAAAATGCTTTCAAACCAAACTTTACAATGTAATCCTTCTAGCAATCACATTCTCCATAATTATCATTTTCTCATGTTATACCAAACGCTGTAAAGTTATCTTCTAGTAATTACATTTCTAACAATTACATACTCAGTAATCACATTCCCAACAATAACATTTTCAGCAATGTACTAAATGCAATCTTATATGGAAGAAAGAAGTCGATTCACTGAGTTTGATGCTTTCTTGGTGATTTCCTCACAAGCGTCTGACATCACATTTGGTTCACATAATGGAATAAAATAAGAATAAAATAGTTATTTCATAAAAATAGAATAAAATAATAATAATTATTATATAGTTTAATTCATGTAATGAAATTGTTATTCAAACATATTTCAATTTTTGTTTAGTAAAAGTAACTTTGGAATAACAAATGAATAAGTGCTAAAAGAAACAAAATACCCTTTATTGTAATTTTTGGTTTTAATATGAAATATTAATATTTTGATTATTTATTTAAAAATATTGATAATTTTTACTTTTTATTTTATACTATCTTTTCTCTATTTTTATTTTTGAAAATATCAAAATATTAAAAATTTATAATTTATTTAAAGTATTAATAATTTATAATGAAAATATTGATAATTTTTAATAATAGTTTATTAATAATTTATAATTAATTTTTTAATAATTTATCTCTATAATTTTGTGATATAATTGAAATATTAATTTGTTTTTGATAATTTATATAAAGTATTAATAGTTTATAATTAAAACATTAAGAATTCATTATAAATTTTTAATAATTTAAAATAAAACGTTAATAATTTGTTAACATATTTTAGTATTTTCTAGTAATTTATTAATAATTTAATTATAACTTTTAATAATTTTTAAAAGATTAATAATTTATATATAATATTTTAATTTATAATTAAAATATTAATAATATTGATAATTTATAATTTTTCCTTTTTTAAAATAGTTATTTTACAAAATGGTTAAGGAAATTTTTGTTCAAAAAGTTTTTAACTTATTTTGACACATGCAAAATAACTAAAGTTGTTTTTATACTAAGTACAAGTATTTTTATATTTCGACTTATAATATCGATTGTCCACTTTGCAAGTGAAAAATATAATGATGTGTTGGTCTCTATAGTTATAAATATCTATTTTTTTTAATAAAACATTAATTAGAAACAATTTAAGAATAATATTTTAATACAATAACAATGATATAATTATAAATTTTCATAATTTCTTTTTGCAAAACATATGATAGTTCATAAACTTATTTATTTCGTGTAACCAGCATTTTCAAGCCGTACGAAAATAAAAGAATATTTTTTATTAAGTGTAAATGCTTAAAATGCAAAATCTATCTCAATTGGCTTGTAGAAAGAAGTGATCTTAAATGAAGATGTAGAAATTGGAGAAGAAGAAGAGGAAGAAAGGTGGAAAAGGAAGGACAAAAAATAAAATTGAAAGAATTGAAAATGAAAATAATAATAATAATAATTTTAAATCTGATGTCATATTTATTATTTAAAAATAAAATAGTTTCAAGATGTAGAGGATGTTTAAAAATGCAAGAAAGTGGGAAGGCATATTCCTTTGTTAGGGCATAAAGAGCAAAAACTCTTTAAAAGAAACCGCCTCTCCTTGCAAGAGTTTCACTTGCTTTCTTTCTTCTTCTTCTGGTATCTCTTTGCTCTCTGCGTCTGTTTTTCGCGATTAACTAAATAAAACGGGGCAAAGAAAAAGAAAAACAAAGACGGCGAAAGATGGGAAAGAAGAAAAGCGTCGCTGAATCCACGAGGATCCAATTGGCCCAAACACTTGAGAAGTTTCGTGAATCGAAAGATGAAGGTTTTGGTCTGACTCTCTCTCATATTTCGATTTTTTGAGATAAAGTGCATGAGAAAGAGTGAGACTTTATAGCTTTTTTTCCTTTTTTTTTTTTTTTGTATTGAGTGTCTTAAAACTATGGTTTTTTGAATTCTTTTTGGTTATTTTTAAGGTATAAGATTGATTAATAATTTCTTTGGAATGCGTTCTTCAAAATTACAACACTTTGTTAGCTGCTTCTGAAATGAATGTGTGCCAGTATTTGTGGCAATTGAAGAGATGGAAGATTTTTAGGGTTTGGAAATGTTGGAACTTAATGCTAGTAGCCTAAATTTTGGTTTCTGAATGCCAAGAATTGAAGAAAGTTATGTCTTGTTTGCTTGTAAGGATCTTTACATTGAACACAATGGTTTGCCTTTTTTTAATGATTATTTAGGTGATTAGTACTCCTTAATGTTGAATGGATAGAAAGATATTGAAGAATGCTATTTGCTTCTTATGCAACAAACCTTCTTGTAAAGTTGCATAGCCCGTAGTATCTTTTTGGGGTTAATTTTTTTCATTAATTTATCAATTTTTGGATGCTTTTTTGTAGTGTATACCTTTGATTCCACCCTTTCAAACAAAGAACGAGCACTCGTGCACAGGGCATGCCGGAAAATGGGTATGAAATCCAAAAGTTCTGGGTAAGTGTTAATTGCTAGTTTCATCTATGACTAATATTGCTAACATTACAGTTAACAATGTTACTAGTTTTATCTATTCCTGCTTTGTGTGGAATGAAAGCTTGCTGCTTTTTTTGTCTTGAATGTGCTTTAGTAATTTAATTTTCCAATATGGGTTTGTAAGAGTCTGAATATTTCCTTTTTTTCAGGCGTGGGAGCCAGAGACGTATCTCTGTCTACAAAATTAGAGGGAAAGTCGACAATATGAAAGGGATGGAGAGTCTCACGAATATGACATTTTCAGGGGGGGCACAAGTGGTTTTGCAGGACTTATTTACACATTATCCACCTGATGATGGAGAGCTTGGAGAGAAAATAGTTGGAAAATATAGTGGAAAAACTGCTAAAGTACGAAAGAAGAAAGATGATATTTTCTCCAAGCCATTGATGAGTGACACTGAGATTGCAGAGAAGGTTAAAACACTTGCATCTACGATAGAGAAGGATCCTAATTTGAGACAGGTTCTTCCTTACAAGCTGACTTAGAAAATTTGGCTGTGTGCTGTTTACTTTTACTCTGTTGTGCAGCAAGGGAAGATTTTGTACTTTCTGTAAATTACTTTGTGACTTGTGAGTAAAACTTTTCTGACATCATGCATGCAGATTAATGAAGAGATGTCGAAGCTGCCAATTGCTTCATTTAGGGATGTGATTACGTCCACAGTAGAATCTCATCAGGTCACTTTTTTTCCTTTTATGTATTTGTTTTTAAGATGTATCTCCTTGGTATGCAGATTTCAGAATGTAGTAGAAGTACAAAGTTTTTCCTTTTAGTATTTCTCCGATTAATTTCTATCTTTGTCTCAATGCATGTGATTTGTTATTTTCCCAATGAGAAATCATATTTTCCAACTAGAGCTGGATGATTGGAATGTCATATTGTTATACTTATAGTTTCTTCTAAATTCCAATATAGGTTGTGCTCATTTCTGGTGAGACTGGATGTGGAAAGACCACACAGGTAACCAATTCTTTGCTCTGTCTTCTTTATGGTATATATAATATAACGTGTTCAATTATCTGTTTTAAAAAATACTCCTTTCTGTCTTTTTTGTTTTTTGATCAGTCTGCACAGACAGAATAACAATATTCCACATGATGAATATAAAGCTGGGATAGATGCTAATTTATACATTTTGTGCTATGTTACTTCGAGGATTATTACTAGAAAGTTGGAAGCAGGGATTAGTGAAGGCTTTTCTTTATTTGTCTCCTATTGTTCACATGTTAATGCTTATGATGACGCCTTGTTTTAGAGTTGAGCGTCAAACTATAAGCTTTTTGTCTATGCCTTGTTTTGGAGTTGACTGTCAAACTCTAAGCATTTTGTCTATGGGGACAATCAATCAAATGACAATAGAGTTCATGAATATCAATATGAATGAAATTTTGCTTAAAGATAATAAACTAAAACTTACTATATAAATCTAAAAGAAAGCATATACAATATTTTAAAAAACTTATTTATATATTATAAATCTATATAATTAAATAAAGCCAGAAGTAAGGTATGATGCTCATTCTCTTAAAGAAAATAACATCAATAACCAGTTCCTTTTATAGAAGTACTAACTACCTCAAAGTTATATAGTATGTGATTCAAATTATACTGTGGTACTATGCTACTCTATCTGCCTTTCTTCTCTTTATTCTCTAATTCTCGCCCCCTTTTTTTTTTTTGACTGAGCCATTTTGAAGTAATTGTCTCTTAAAGCTTTGAGTAATAGACATACAGCAATGATTCCATTCGAGGGATCTGTCACTTGTAGCAAGTTGGTATCCTCATATTGAAAATGGGTCCTTTTTGCACTTTTATTTGTGATAATTTAGGTATATAAGAATTTCAAAGCCTCAGTTGACTATCTTTCACTTTTTTTTTTTTTTTTTTGTGATTCTATATTACTTTTTTGGATTCATCTGGTGAGAAGTAAGACAGCATGGTGGAGGTTTTTTGTTTCCTGGGGTGCACAGGAGTTATTTTTACTTATTGGCTTTTGGGCGTCTCATGTTGACTATTATTTATATCCTTTGTTCTTTTTTTTTTTTTTGGTTTTACACTTTCCTTTATCTGGCCATTCATCACACCTCCTTTTGGTTTATTTAGGAATCTATTCTTTATCCTAAATAGAGGAAAGGAAAGAGGAATGTGACTTCATATCTAGTAGAACTTTTCACTTTGTCTACAAATTAAATCTTAAGAAGCTTCCTAAAAACTGGATCACTTGTGGGATCTAATATTTGGCTGGTCCAATGGTCAGTTCAGTTTACTAAATTTATGGTTAGATCTGCCATTACTTGATCATTATAGCATACATTATTTAAAATATGAGCATATTACTACTCACAAATTGAAAAGGTAATTAGTAATTTTCGCTGTCTTTGTTCTTGTCCCATGTTTGGTTAATCACTCTGCAACAGCGCCCAATTCTGTTGCAACTTGCACCTGTGGTTAACCAACTACTATGCTTTACTAATTGCATATGTTATGACTGCTTTTGACAGCTGCAATTCTCCTTCAACTATATTAGCAGCATATAAGCAAGTGAAATGAGTCCTATTTAACGGGTTCTATTGATAACCAACATGATGAAACTCTCAACCATGAATTTTAAGCAAAGATAAATATGTGTTTTAAAAAAAGATGCAGAAGTTAGATTTTTAGGTGTGGGTAGAGTACCAGAGCTTCTCCAATTTCATCACTGGAAGGGTTCCCCTAGCTTGGTAATAAGAGCCGTAAAGTAGGAGCAAAGCAGGCACCAGAAGCTAAACATACGGCCCAAATTACATTATTGGTTTTTATTGCTTAAAATTTACTTACCTTACAACTATAGAGATAAAAACTAATTATTTTAGCTTCTCTTGGATGGTATTCTAGTGGGACATGCTTTATTGAAAGCACATTCGAGTATCTCAGCGAAAATCATCAGAACTATTAGGAAGGACTTCTAGCCTTGGGTGGGCCTTTGGATGCTGCACCAAAATGCTACATTAGTTTTGGGAATAAGAGGCTGTGTGAGAATGCCATGTTTTCTACCTGTGACTGTGAGGTAAACTAATAAAGGATTTAGAATGACAGAAATTTGGAAGCCAAAGTGCTGGGATCTTGTCAGCACGCTAACCTTTTCTCAGCTTACTTGGATAATGTTGGTTTTCCTACTGAGGTTTCTCAGTTGGTGCTCAGACCTGTGACTTGCATGTGAAGTTTTTCCTACTGGCTTATTCTTTGATTTTCTCTCAGTTTGTCTCTATCAGCTTGCAAACTCATAGCATTAGTTATACTCTTGCACAGCTTGATTTCTATCTTGAAATTACAGTAGTTTACAAACATCTCAGTTGCTACTTTTGAGTTTTTGAGATTTTGTCTAATATGAGGAAAGGAGTCGTAGGATGTTTATGCTAAACTAATAGACTGCTTTCGAAGGAGTAGCATAGTATTAAATCATGAACTTTTTGGAATATTAGGATCGTAATTCTGGATTTTCACAATGAGCTTCCACCACCTATGTTGGTCAAACTTGTCAAAAATTGAGAAGTATTGGTGTTGACATGACACAATTCTGGACATGATCCGGGATTTGTGTCTGACACAGCATAAAACTTTCAGACTTGTCTTAATCGCATGACCAGAACCCACTGCCAGCAAGAGATTTCTAGATTGGTGCTACCATCACAGGTAAGGAGAGAGAGGTGAGAAAATATTGGGAAGATTATGGAGAGAGAAAACGAATCAATGAGTAAAGAAAAAGAAAAGAGAAAGTGAAACAGAGATGAAATAAAGAAGGATGAATGTGGCTGATCGATCCACTTGTCTTTGCTGCATAGATGTAGAAGGAAAGACCCATTTTGCTATGTTATGAGGGAAGAGGAGAACAGAAATTAGATGACTTTACATTAACCATATGCACAACCATGGAATTTTGGACTTCCCCTACAAATTAAGCTGATTTTAAGCATATGCATGAGAACAGATCAATATATTCACCATCACTTACAATCATCATGTTAATTGAAATCACCTCTTACAATCAAACAAATAATTCATTTAACTAAATGTGTATATTATACTTAAGAATAATTGAGTCCCTGCAACTGTATCCTTCACTTGAATTGTTTTTTGCTGTATCCTTGTGTCTTATGTTCAAGGCCATTGATGAGTCAGACATCTAGACAAATACGTGCACCTGACACCTGTACTAAGTCTGAGCAACTGAGTCCACTTATCCATGAAAAACATAATGTCAGATTCTTTTGTTTTTGGGTTTGTGACTTATATTTGCAGTACATGTGGTCCAGGTCCCGCAATATCTATTGGACTATATGTGGGGAAAAGGCAAGGCTTGTAAAGTAGTGTGTACTCAGCCTCGGCGTATATCAGCTACATCAGGTGCAGATATCTTTGACCTGTAATTTCCTTGTTCTACCATTTTTCCTGATTTTTTTTGCTTCCTTTAATCTTCTGCTTCTATGGTGTGCAAACTCTTATATTCTTGATGTTTTCTTTATCTAGTGTCTGAGAGAATCTCTAATGAAAGAGGAGAAAATGTTGGGAATGATGTTGGATACAAGGTACTGTTACTAAACCTTTTTGAATATGCAAGCATAATGTGAATCATACTTGTTAAAATTATGGCAGAAATTACTGCTTGCTTCTCTCTGCCTTTTAACTGCATGAAAATGGTAAAATCAGAGGTGCAGAGGTACTCTTAGCAGAAAGCATTGAACCATCATTGTACCATTTGTTCAAACGTTGGAGTTGTTCTTTAAGAACTTAAGGAATTGGAACCAAATTAAATGTTAGTGATTTATAACATATTATTCTCTTGTTGTGGCTGCTTGCTTTTATCCTGTTTTTGAATTTATCCATAAGTTACTGTTTGCTGTAGTTTTGTCAAATATCTTGGACAATCTCTTGGTTAGGTGGAAATGCTGCATTTAGCTAATCTGAAAATGAGCCATAGATTTTTCTTGGCTTTGTATGGTACAAAATTTAAATTTTATAACACGTTGCTAATTGTTATGAGTTTTTATGAAGATTCGCTTGGAAAGGAAAGGTGGTCGGCACTCATCAATTGTCTTCTGCACGAATGGGGTATTATTGAGGGTGCTGGTTTCGAACAGTAGGTCGAAGAGAGAAGACATTTCTGACATGACTCACATTATTATGGTATTTAACTTGTTCTTGTTTTGCTTGTAAATTTTCTCAGATCTGATTGTTTCAGTTGATTACAAAGACTTGCTAACTAACTTGCCTTTTTAAAGTTGGAACATTTAGCAAAATTGTGGGGGAATCTTTTTATGTGATCTGGGCAGAAAACTATATTTCAAAATAAACTCAGGAGTCTTGGTAACCTATTCTTTACATGCTGGTTAATTTAAGTTAAATTTTAGCAAAATTGTGGGGGATTCTTTTAATATGAGCTGGGCTGAAAAATGTATTTCAACATAAACTCAGGAGTCTTTGGTAACCTATTCTTTACATGCTCGGGTTTATTACCTCTTGTCAAATTAGTATTAACAGTTTTAAAGTAGTATTGCCAGCATCCTTCACTAGAGACAGACTTATATTAGGATAGGGACAGAGGATAGTGGGGCCAACTGCCCCTACTGAATTCCTGGAAATTTCTTGGGTTTATTTATAAAAATGCCAGTAGTTTCACTAAAATCTGATTTTTATTTCCCACTCTATTTGAGAATGAAATATATTGTGTACCTTCTGGAGTATTTAATGGTACTGTGGTTCATCAATAAAAAGCTAAGGGTTATTGTGTAAAAGGCTATGTTGAAAATGAATGGAATGGGCTTTTAGTGGTTTGTCCATTTGAAGTGTGTGGTTCAATGGCATGTGCATGGGAATCTGAAGAAAGACAAGAAAAAGGGAGGCAGGTTTCAAATTTAAGTGTTTCTGTGGACAAAAATTCCCTTCTATTAATACTACAAGAAGTATTTATAGTTCTAGAAAACTGAAATTAAACATTCTTTAACAAGTCTACCTAGTTCCTCCACTCAACAAAGTTTTGATCCAATTCTAAGCACTACTATCCTTTCCTGTTGAAATTTTCTGGGGCTGAACTAGCTTCTCTCAGCTGTTGCCTTTAGTCCAATGTCGTTTCTCATTTTGTTCTCTCCCTGTTCTTAAATTTAGAGATAAAACCTTATTTTGTGTCTTTGCTGGCATGTGTACTCTTTCTTTACACCTTTTAGCTACTCCTCGGAATTTTATAGCACCATGTTGGTTGTTCTTGCTATTTTTCCTTTTCTTTTGGGTCTCAAATCTCAACCTTATATTTTTATCTCCCCCAGGGGGTGCCCAGAAGAAAAAGAAAAGATTAGTGTTTGACCTGGAGCTGGAGGACTGGAAAATGTTCTGTATTTCCTCAACTGTCAAGCTAGGATGAGTGATAGGAAAACTGATTACTATGTCAACAAAAATTTTAACATTAGGGGGATGATATAGTGGCCCTTCCATGCAAGAAAGATGTATTAGACTTGGCAATTAGTTCCTTTTTCAAGGATTGGTTCCTTCCAAAAATTTCAGAATATGTTTATCTGGTGTAGATGGGGTAATGGGGATCTCAACTAACTCAGTCTAGTGCTTGTCTTTCCTTTGAAACAAAAGTGTTTCTGATCATCTTTATTTTATTTTCAAAGCCATATATTTTTCTTTATGGTTCTCATATCTGTATGCACCTTTTTGTTTGGGTTATAATGGCTTGCAATTGTAGTTACTAATTTTCTGAATTTTCTAGGATGAAATTCATGAAAGGGACTGCTTCTGTGATTTCATGCTGGCAATTATCAGGTACATGTTCTGTGATTTAAAATTTCACTTTCTTTGCTTGCTTTAACTAGCATCAAGTTTTTCCTAATACGTGTCTTTAGTTAAGGTTGAAATTGTTAAGGATCCATGATTCGAGCGGAGTTTTTTTTTCTGAAGTAATTTGGTATGATAAATATGGCATGTAGACCAGGCAATTCTTTTTTCGTGTCGATACGATTGAGACACGAAATACGATAAGGCTAAACAGGAACATGATACGAATGACTATTCGTGTTAGCATCTGAAACATATACACGGATATGTTTAATAATTGTGTAACATGATACAGCTGACACGTTTATTAAACGTGTCAAGATTTTTTATACGACATGACATGATTAATAAACACAATTAAACAAAATACAATTTTTCCTAACACGGTTAACACATTTAACATGATTAACTCAAAGATTTACAATTAAATATAATTTTGTTATTCAAATTTGAAATCAATAATTATAAAAACAATTATAACAAAATATTGATAACATCAAATATAATAAAATTCAACATAAATAACATATATAAAATTTATTATCATATTAATAAAATCCATCGTTAAGATTAAATTGTCACTTATACATTTTTAAACACAATAATACATTTAACACGATTAATTAAACGTGTTAACCATGTCTTAACATGGTTAAGACACGAAAAACAATAAGGCTAAACCTAAACCTGTTTAACTCCGTATTTCTTGTGTCATGTTATTGTGTTGTGTCCAAAATTGTCAGGCCTAAGGGCATGGCAGTTGTATCCATTCTCTTGCTGGGCCTCACCACTAGTCACTTAGCTTCTTGTATCCAGCCACAACAGCTATGAAAAATGTAGGCGCACCCTTAGCAATATATCTTATTATCATGTCAATTATTTTTTCCCTAGACGAGTGCTACTGGTTAATTGTATCGGCATGTTGTCTTAAAAGATGGAAGATAATAGTTTAATTGCATGTTTGACATTTTAATGTTTCTCTATGTCAATATGCAGGGACATACTTCCTTCATATCCTCACCTACGGCTGGTTAGTTCTAGCCCTCATATGTTATATTTTATCTTTTGGAGGATGATTGCTCCAATTTTCTAGTTAATAAATATTCATGGTCATCATTTAAAATTTTGATTGCAATTAATTGCTTGTTCCTTTTTGTTTTATAATCCAATAGGTATTAATGAGTGCTACTCTTGATGCTGAACGCTTTTCGCAGTATTTTGGTGGTTGCCCAATTATCCATGTCCCTGGGTTTACATATCCTGTAAAATTCTATCACCAATTGTCTGCCATTTTATTTAGATTGGATCACATCATAATTTTCTGGCTATTCTTAATTCAGGTAAAAGCTTTCTATTTGGAGGATGTGCTTTCCATCTTGAAATCTGCAGACAATAATCATCTTATTTCAGCTAGTGCAAGTGTCCCAAATGAAGACCCAGAATTAACAGAAGAAGATAAGATTGCATTAGATGAAGCTATTTTGGCTTGTTCAACTGATGAGTTTGATCCCCTTCTGGAGTTGGTTTCTGTTGAAGGAGGGTCAAAGGTTCATAATTATCAGCATTCTTTGACTGGACTAACACCTTTAATGGTGTTTGCTGGAAAGGGTAGGGTGGCGGATGTTTGCATGCTCCTCTCATTTGGTGTGGACTGCCATCTAAGGTCCAAGGATGGGAAAAGAGCTTTGGAGTGGGCCGAGCAGGAAAACCAGCAGGAAGCTGCTGAAATAATAAAAAAACATATGCAAAGTCTCCTTTCCAATTCTGGGGAACAACAACAGTTACTGGATAAGTATATAGAGGCAGTTGATCCAGAAATTATTGATGTTGTTCTTATTGAGCAGTTATTAAGGAAGATATGCATCGATACAAATGAAGGAGCTATCCTTGTTTTCCTTCCTGGGTGGGAGGATATAAATAGAACCCGAGAGAAATTACTTGCCAACCCCTTTTTCAAAGATTCTTCCAGATTTATTATAATATCTCTGCACTCAATGGTTCCATCTGCAGAGCAAAAGAAGGTTTTTAAACGTCCACCCTTTGGTTGCCGCAAAATTGTCCTTTCAACCAATATTGCTGAAAGTTCCATTACGATTGATGACGTTGTCTATGTTATAGATAGTGGTCGAATGAAAGAGAAAAGCTATGATCCTTATAATAATGTATCAACTCTTCAGTCTTCTTGGGTCTCCAAAGCAAATGCCAAGCAACGAGAGGGGCGTGCAGGCCGATGTCAGCCTGGAACTTGTTATCATCTTTATTCAAAGCTTCGAGCAGCTTCTATGCCAGACTTTCAAGTTCCAGAAATTAAGAGAATGCCGATTGAGGAGCTTTGTTTGCAGGTAATCTGTTTTGCATTTTACTTATTTTAAACAAAAAAGAGAGAGGGTGGGGGGAAGGAAGGTAAGTAGGTTTAGGGTAAATGTTACAGTTTGTTGCATGATTTTGTTCCCATTGGCAGGTGAAGTTGCTTGACCCAAATTGCAAAGTAGAGAATTTCTTGCAAAAGACATTGGACCCTCCTGTTTCTGAAGCTATACGTAATGCAGTTAGTGTTCTTCAAGATATTGGGGCTTTCTCATATGATGAGGAACTGACTGAACTTGGAGAGAAGCTTGGTTATCTTCCTGTTCATCCATTGACAAGCAAGATGCTTTTCTTTGCCATATTGATGAACTGCCTTGATCCGGCTTTAACCCTAGCATGTGCCTCAGACTTCAGGGATCCATTTGTACTTCCCATGTTTCCTAACGATAAGAAGAAGGCTGCCGCTGCTAGGGAAGAGCTTGCATCATTGTATGGTGGGCAAAGTGATCAGCTGGCAGTCATAGCTGCTTTTGAGTGCTGGAAGCATGCAAAAGAAAGGGGTCAAGAAGGACGTTTTTGTTCGAAATACTTCGTCTCTTCAAGCACCATGAATATGCTGTTTGGCATGCGGAAGCAGCTCCAGGCTGAACTGATGCGGTTTGGGTTTATTCCAGATGATGTCTCAAGTTGTAGTCTGAATGCACATGATCCTGGGATACTTCACGCAGTCCTTGTGGCTGGTTTGTATCCAATGGTGGGGAGGTTGCTCCCTTTAAGACAGGGTAAACGATTTGTTGTAGAGACTGCTGGTGGCAGTAAAGTTCGGTTACACACTCACTCAATTAATTCTAAGTTATCACTTAAGCAATCCAACGATTGCCCTTTGATAATGTATGATGAAATAACCCGTGGAGATGGGGGTATGCACATTAGGAACTGTACTGTCATTGGGCCACTTCCATTGTTACTGCTTGCAACAGAGATCGCTGTGGCTCCTGCTAAAGGGAATGATGACAACGAAGATGATGATGATGACGACGACGATGATGATGGAAGTGATGATGCTGATGAGTGTGACACCGATGGAGATGAAATGTTGATGGTTAGTAAGTCAGGTGGAAATGAAGAGAAGGTCATGTCCTCTCCTGATAATTCTGTTATGGTAGTTGTTGATCGGTGGCTTTCATTCAGATCAACAGCATTTGATGTTGCTCAAATCTACTGCTTGAGAGAGCGATTATCTGCAGCAATCTTATCCAAGGTAGGTACTTCCGGTGTTTTTATGCGCATAATAGCTAAAATGCACCTCGCTCACCTTCCCTTTCTTTTGATTAATATTAAAACACATATTTAGCTTGTGCAGCCCAGAAATGTTTTATTTCTGCTTGTTCTTATATTTTGATTGACTTTTTCCAGGTTTTGCATCCACACCAAGTTCTTACTCCTGTTCTTGGGGCTTCTATATATGCAATAGCCTGCATTCTGTCTTATGATGGGCTATCAGGTATCTCAACCCGAGCAGAATCTGTGGATTCACTGACTTTGAAGGTACGTGCTACTGAGATTGACAAACCCTTGCCAGGGAGGAGAGGTTCGGGTCCAAATACAAATAGGTTACCAGTTGACAGGTCAAGTTACTGGAAAGCTGAAGTCCATGCATATGAGGCTGTAACAGATGGAACTGAGCCCTCAAGCTGCAACAAACAGGCACCAGTAATGTCAGTTGGGACGAGCCTACAGCAGGCTTCATCCCAAGGCCCCATTTCAGTTGCTTCTGGTTCAGGCGTGTCTAAATTACAGGGTCAGGGTCCCAGGGAAGAGTCTTGCAAGCGGCGACGTGGGAGCGGGAAGAGGTCGAAATAGTGATGGTGGTAAAATGTTATGTTGTAAACAAGAAGGTGAATAGGGATGAAGCTGATCGTCCTAAAGGGCTAATCAGAGTAGGAGACAGATAGTGGTGTAGGTGTGGCCCAATAGTTTTGAAGGTTGTCCATTCCATTCAACCACCCAGTGATCTTTGCTTGAGAATCGTTTTCCGAACTACATGCTAACATAAGAGTCGATAGTTACATGGACTCTAGTATTACTACTAACCAATGGCATCCAAATAGCCATTTTATATAAGTTTTCTGCATGATTAATATTTGTTCCAATTAACTTTTCCAGCAAAATTAATTGGAAAGTTAACCATTAGTCATTCTTTTATGCATTATTCAAACGGCTTCAGATTTAAAAGGGTTTTGGTACCCATCTTCTGGACCTTCTCTCATGCATGTTTTTCCAGTCTGCTTTTACTTGAGCAGCTACATACGTCTAGGTTTAACCCTTAAAAGCTTCATCGATACCATCATTATCCTCCAAGTCTCCATCTTCCTTGACTAAACTGATGTCCACCACAAATTCTATTTGGATGTACCATTGCTTGCAGGTTATTTATTCTATATCTATGTAAGTAACGGTGGTTGAAAATTTTGGGGTTGGGAGTGACCTTGTATTATGGATTTGTTCATTTGAAGCCATATCTTTATAATTGGTTACGGTTTCTTTGTTTTTGTTCTACACTGAAACCTCATCTTCGAGATTATACTTCTTTAACATTATTATCCCGTGCACAGAGAAGATGGCCAAAGAATTACAAGAGGAAAGGAAGCCATTGGTAATAGCAATGAAAGGCCATCCTGGCACTGGCAAATCCACTTTAGCCCACGCCTTAGCCTCAACTCTCCAAATCCCTCTCATCGACAAAGACGACATCCGCGACTCCACTTTTCATCTCCAGCAACAATCTTCTTCCCTCCTCAACGACCTCTCCTATGAAGCTATCTGGCGAGTTGCCTCCACTCAGCTCCGCCTCGGCCTCAGCCTCGTCATCGACTCTCCTCTCTCTCGTAGAACCCATCTCGACCGTTTGTTGAGCTTGTCAGCCTCGGCTGGAGCCCGCCTCGTGATATTGGAGTGTAAGTCGTTGGACGAGGCCAAGTGGCGGGAGAGGCTGGAAGGGAGGGAAAAGAGTTGGCACAAGCCACCCAGTTGGGAGGAGCTTGAGAAGTTGGTGAAAGGGTATAGCGGATGCACGGAGTATGATGTTGGGGATGTGCCCAAGATGGTGGTTGACACGACGGCGCCCAATGTTGGGGTGGCGGAGTTGGTTCAAAGTGTCGTGGACTTCATTGCTTCTTATTGTGGCAGATTCCCAACATGTGTCCCATGTACTTCTTAAAACTTGTATAGCATGTTTGGTTTGGGAAATGACTTATTTTCAATGAATTTTTGTTCTTTTATTTGGTTAAAAAATATCCAAGAAATAGTCATTTCATATAAATAACTATTCTTCAAAATCTTTCAAAATCAAGAAATAGTTAATATCACCTTCCCCTATGATATTAGTTATTCCATGGTTGAAGAATAAATTCAAAAATTAATAAAGATAAAAATATCTTTTACAAGTTTGAAAATTTACAACTTTATTAGTATAAAATATTATTTTTCTCTCTCTCCTCTTTCTCTCACTTGATTCTAATTTTTAATAAAATATTAATATTAAATTTTTAATAAAATATTAATATTAAATTATAAATAAAATATTAATATTAAATTATCAATTATTAATAAAATAAATTATAAATTATTCCTATTTAAAAACAAAATAAATTAAAAATAAATAAACATAATATCATTTAAATTAGATAAACAATATTAATAATTAAATAATCAATTATTAATATTTAAATAAATTACCAATTATCAACATTTAAAAAATAAAATAAAAAATTAATCATAATAAAATTTAAATTAAATAAAATATTAATATTTAAATTATCTATTATTAATATTTTAAATAAATAATCAATTATTAACTTTTAAAAATAAAATAAAATAAAATAATTGATCATCATAATATTTAAATTAAATAAAATATTAATATTTTAAAATATAAATAAATATTAATATTGAAATTATCAATTATTAATATTTTAAATAAATTATCAATTATTAATATTTTAAAAATAAAATAAAATAAAAATTAATCATAATAATATTTAAATTAAATAAATATTAATATTTAAATGATTAATTATTAATATTTTAATTAAATTCTAGATTATTAATATTTAAAAAATCTAATAAAAATAAAATATCACATAAATAATAAATGGTGTTTTTGTCTTTTTATTTTCTATTCCTTTCTTATTTCAAAATTATTGTTACCAACCAAACACTACAATAAGTCATAATAATTATTCCTGTCCTATTCCCTTTGTCATACCAAACTAAGTAATAACTATTCTATTCTATTCCCACCTCATTCTATTCCCACATAATAACTATTCTATTTCATTCCTGTTTATTCCGCCAACCAAACGTACCAGTATTACCTTGTTTTTTTTTTTTGTACACAAGAGCAAGGAAAAGGCAAAATATTTAGACTGTGATATTGCCAAGGACAATTGTTGTGGAATGTACCCTCATTTATGGAATGTCTATATTTTAAGTAGCACAAAATTTTATGTATGAGGTAATTTATTAATAAAGTAATTATTTTTATGTATATAAATATTTATTTATTTTTAATAGTAATTATATATAAATACAAGTAATATTTAAATACAAAATTGAAGTATAAATAATTCAAATTTTGTAATATAAATCTATAAATTATTCAATACTATTAGAATTACGAAAAATATTTTTAATCAAAGTAACTAATGTAATTGAAATTTTTATTTACAAATTGAATAAATCTAATTATTACTTATAATAAAAAAATATTTAAAATGACAATTTTGAAATAAGAGACTTCATTCCTTTTACAAAGTACGGAAGGGCAAAGGACAACCAATGGAGAGAGGTGGTCGTGAATAAGAACGACAGACTTGAGTGAAAACAAGAGGGTCTTCACTGTGGAAAAAAATTATTTGTCCTTTATCTCCCACTAATATATTTTTCTTATAGGTGTTTCCTGATCTTGGTTTTGCAGGTAGGCAATGGTGAAAACTTATTATTCTGGAGCGACAAATGGATTGAAAATGTGATCTTGGCTCAAGCGTTTCCAAAGATGTTCGCTTTTGTTAAAAATAAGAGCGAAAAGATTTATGAGTACGGTTCTTGGGAAATTGACTAGAAAAATGACCAATGGGAACAGATGAGCATGATCTTAAAGGAATTTTAGTTGAGCAAAAAGCTTAGGGATGAATTAATTTGGAAGGTGAAGCAGATGGAATGTACACTGCAAAATCTTTCACTAGACATGTCCTGGTTCCAACTGAAAAATATGGCAAAGTTTGGAAAGCGGTTTGGGCTGGTTTTGCTTCATGCAGAGTTGAATTTTTTGTATGGTAGCTGTTGTACGAGAAAGTCGCAATCAAAGAGAAGCTTACCAAAGGTATTCTTCTGAACAACGTTTTTGCTTTGTGTACTTTGTAATGTGGAAAAAGAGACTTGTAGTCATTTATTTGTTGAATGTGGCGAAACTTGGAAAGTTTGGATGGGCTGGTGTCATGAATGTGGTTGTGAATGGGTCTGCCCAAATAAACTGAAAACTTTTTTTAGGCTTGCAATGAATGTATATTTGGGTCGAGTGATTGTAGAATTTGAAAAATAGTTTTTTATACAATTGTTTTGCCTATTTAGAAATGCTTTGCGTAGATCTCTACATTCAACAAGTGAGTGGCCAACTGTACAGTAATAGTCACAATACCTTGTATTGTGTTAGTGCAATAAGCTCAATGTGATTAATTCAAAGAGGGAGTGAATTGGACTATTTTTATAATTTTGAAATTTTGATGATCTTTTTTCTTAATTTTGAGAAAATGGAATTTCCTTGATTCCAATCACCAATTTGAAAATAAGTAAGACAATTGATTTCCTATAAATTAAGAAAAATTGAAAACAGAAATAAAATTAAAAAGTAAGAAGGGAAGGTAAACCAACACAATAATTTTGTAGAGGTTTGGCTTCCTTGTCTACATCTTCTCCCTTAGAGTCACTAAGGAATTTAAGATCCACTATTGAAATAGAGTTTAATACAATACCTTTTGTGGATTAAGTACAATCTTTTAATACTATGCCTTTTATGGTTAAAGTACAACCATTTCACCTTTTATCTTGGTTAAGGTATAGCTACTCAATTTTTAACTTTTCAATTGGTTAATGTATAATCACTCAAGTTAATAAAATAAAAAATGAAAGTGCAGTTGGGATGTCTTTTAGAGGCTAAATAGCAGATTGAGTACAATGTTTGATAAGAAAGGAAATAAGTAGTAAAGGCACTTTATATGGTACAATTGAAGACTTAAATGCAAGAAGAAGAATATAAAGAGTGTTTAATGATTTGAGCTAAAATATGCTCTTGGAGTTGTGTTTCAAAGTCTTCCAACCTTCATAAATGCTGTAGGAGCTTGTATTTATAATTGTTGAAGCTTCAAGGGTAGTTGAAGGTTCATTAAATGTTCAAATAACCGTTCTTCTCTTCATTCAAGGCTCTAACGATCATATTGTATTGATACATTGCCTCTTTTATTTTTGAATTCCCACAATAATATATTCGATACATTTTTTCATGTATCGATACTTTTGCACTTCTTTGCAAGGATTTGGCCATTCTATTGAAAATGTATCGATACTTTTGAGGTAACAAGCATTCTATTAAAAATGTATCGATATATTTGAGAATGTATCAATACTTTTGAGGTAATAAGTATTTTATTGTATTTCTATCGATACATTTTGAGAATGTATCGATAGATTGAGTTTGACTTTTCAAAATTTGACTATTCTCAAGAACATGAATCGATAAATTTCAATATCTATTGATACTTGCCTAAATGTATCGATATATGAAGAGCATGTATTAATAAATTTGGACTAGAATGCATTTTTCAAGGTCCTTTTTCATTGTTTTTTTTCTCACACTCATTTGTAAGTGTTAAGGGATGTCCAAACTTGATATTCCAAGACTTAAATGAATTTTGATCATTTTTTTATGTCATTTCAAAACATGGGATCAATTTGAAAGCTATAGAGCTAACAAATTAGACTTTTCTTTTGTTGTTACTAGTTGTGAAACGTAGGGTAAGTACACTTGTCCATTTTTATCCATTTGTGGGGAAGTGGTCTCACTCTGTCTAGTGAGATTGAGAATGGTGGCAGAGAATCAATCTCATCTTCTTATTTTCTTCTTAGATTGTCTTTTTTAAGACGCAAAGGAGGTCGATGATCTCTTTTTTCTTTGCCTCTTCCTTAAATTGCCTTTATTATTAGGTTATTTCTCCTCTCAAAATGACTAGCTCCTTTCTTCCTAACAATCATATTGTTGGTCCGACCGTGCAACTTCGACTAAAGTGGCAAAAGTAAAAAGAGGTAAGTTTTCCAAATGTACCTTATATTCATCGAACATACTTTGGATGCAAACTTTGACAAGCTCTTTCTCATCATGTGAGTCTTGTATGTCCAATATCTTCTCTCTGAAGTGTTGGATGTATTCCATAAGATCTTCTTTTAAATTCTAAAGTTTTCTTCCTAAGTCAACAAGAGTTACTTTTTCTTAGGTAGAGAAAAACTTTTCCCCAAACATCCTACACATTTGAACCCATGGTTGCACAAAACCAGGAGTAAGATTGACACACCAGGTGTAGGCTTTTTCGATAAGAGACTTGGAAAATTCATTTAATTTCAAATCATCGTCCAATCCTACTACTCTAAGGGTCTCCACAAACTTCATGATATGTTCTCAAGTATCACCGGTCTTGCTATTGAATTGCTTAAATTTTGGGCTAGTATAATCCTTAGGATATGACTTGGCAATTACGTTAGTAGAATAAGGCGACTTAAGATTAAACTCTGAAAAGTTGAGACTTTCGTTTTTTTTATCGAGCAACTTTTCAAGCTCTTTCTTTGTGACAAAGCTTTAAGTAGAGGCTGAAGGAGTTGCTATAATGAGATTGTCAATAATAAAGGTATTAGTGGTATTAAGGAGTGAGTTAGTTGTGCTCTCTCCATTTCCTCCATTTCTATTTGTATTGTTGACCACACTAACTACATTTTCACCATTATAGGTTGGCATTAGTTAAGGTTGAGAAGTTGTAACAATTGAGGATGCAAACTAGGTGATGGTCTTTATCATCTGCTTATTGTTTTCCTCTAGCACTTGCATCATTTCTTGGGAAGCTTGGAGCATTTTCATGAGCTTTTGGACATAGGTGGGGACGGTTGTTTCTTGGTTGTTAGGAGAATTCTCCATATCTTCTGACAAGAAATTTTTTAGCAACTTTTTCACTTACTACAATCACTCATCCCTAGTGGAGTCACTAAAATATAAAGAGTTCTTCTAGTAAGAAGAGATGACGTGTTGCAAGAAGTGAAGCACAATGCACTAGAGACAATAGAGATGAAGACTATAGAAGTCCTTGAAGTGTAAATGCTTTAGTGGCAGGTGGTGAGATTATGAGATTATGGAAAAAGTTAAGTAGAAAGAATAGTTAAAAGAACTTTGAGAGAATTTTGAGGATAGTCTTTACTGAGCTTATGATTCTTTCTAATTATCCCCAACCTCAAGGCTCTCATATTTGTACTAAACATGAGTGTTTTCTTAGGAGCGATTAGGAGAATACATTCAATTATGTGATAACGTGCTTATCATGAAAGAGCATGTTAAAGAACGACTTATTGGATATGAAGTTTAATCATGGAAGAACGTGTTTATCATGGAAAAGCACATTAAAGAACGACTTATAAGATATTAAGCGATTGACTATGTAGTTGGGTAGTGGGTGTAAGTTTTGGGTAGTGGAGTAATGACACTTGATAGTGTGTAAAATGTACTCTTAAGGAAAAAGAAAGAAAATGGTAAAGAACATGTGTTTCAGAAAATGGTAAAGAACATGTGTTTTAAAAAAAGGTTAAGAGGAAATCCTTTTAACTATATCCGTATCTAAGCCACCAAGCCAAGCTCTCTAGAACATCTCAAATGTAAAGATAACTTATGAACCTTGTCACTCGTTCTGTAGTGTAATATATGAAATAGCTGTTCCACCTTTGTTCCTATTCTATAACACAATACTTCAAGAAATAATAGTTAACTAAAATTAGGTATTTATAACTGGAAGGATGAATCGACTCTAATTATCGAAAGTGATTCGAGTAATGAGGTTAAGTGGATTAGGGATCCTCATAAAGTCCTTGGAAGATGAGGAATTGGCTGATTCAAATCGAAAGGTTTAAGGAAACAATTAACTCATGGGATGTCAGGCATATTAAAAGGGAGGCCAATCAAAGTATAGATGATCTTGCAACAGGTGGGATCCAATTACAAACCAAGGATCTTAAAGTGTTTCAGTAAGCTACCTTGCTATCTTTTCTGTTTTTGCATTTGTCTAGACATGATTTTTTTTATGGTGGTGCAGGTGACTCTGTGGTGTATGTCTTTGCTAGAGAACAGGCAGGTCCTCTCTTTGTGTGTTCATGCATTAATTGGGAATTTTGTTTATGCTTTAGTGTACAACTTTGTACATGTTTTTACTTATTTTAGTTCTTCGGGTTGTTGGGTTTATTAGGGGCATTGTTGTTGTCTTGGTTTATTTTGTTATTTTGTTTTTGTGTTGTAGACTTGTTTTGTTTATCAGTTGTCTTTTGGGGAAGCAGGGGTGATATTTTTTGGTGTAAACAGTGGGTGTGTAGTCTATCATGCCGGTGCTGGTGGTTGGGTTTAGATGTAAAGGTTCCCTCTGTTGAAAAAAACTATTTCATTTTTTCCTTCATATTGAAAGCAAGTTGATAATTTTCAAAATAAAAAAAACAAATTGTGCCTTCTTCTTTATTTGAATTTTGATTTTTGTTTGATATTAATTACTACATATAATTGTAAATATTTTTTATATAATAAATAAAAATTAAAAATATAATGAGTAAAAGAATCTGTTTTCATCACTCAAAAAAGTGTTATGACTTCTGTACTTATATATATATATATATATATTTGATATCATGTGCACACATATGAATACTTGTTTTTTTCTTTATTTTTTCAATAATAATTATATAAATATAAATGTTTTTAAATTATAAAGTTGGAAATATAAAAATTAAAATTTTGTATTCAATACTATTAAAATTAATAAAAACAATTTTAATGAAACTAATTCAATGCAATTAGAATTTTCATTTACAAATTAGATAAATATTATTAATATTTAAAATGACAATTTAGAGTTGCATTTAGCAAGTGTGCCTACTTAATTTGAAATTTATATGTGTCTGAAACTGCTACATACAATAGTAAATACTATTTATATAATATTATTACAAAAAACTATTTATATAAATATTAAAAGTAATTTAGAATGACAAATGAAAATTTAGAAATATAATGAGTAAAAATATCCGTTTTTATCAACCAAAATTTTTTAATTTCTGAATATATATATATATATATTTATAATTTTATTCTTAAGTTCCATAAGCCACAAAAATAAAGTGAATAACCTTTCGGAATACAACAAAGGGAGGAACGCTTGGAGCAATCTAAGTCATTCAACTCTTCAAGCAATTAATTAAATCCGATTCTCTCTCCAAGCAATCCAATCTCTTCCAAAAAAGAGTGAAGAATCATAGTGAAAACAATATAAGAGGAGCACGTGCTCCTCCTTTCAAGGAATCATGTATTCTCTTTTATTATACAAACAATTAATGTCTTCATCTGATTAAATATGTTAATTTCTTTATTCAGTAATTTGAATTTTAACTCAATTATAAAGTTTAAAAATCTAAAAGTAAAAAAAAAATATGTATGAAAACTAATTTTGAAATATTTAAAAAGTAAGACATCCAAAAAAAAATGAAACCGAAGAAATTAATTTTGAAATCTTAAAAAAGTAAGAGTACTATGTTTTAAAAAGAAAAAAAACAAAGAAAGAGGGTATAATTTTTGGGATATTGAAAACAAAGATAGATAAAATGGGATGGAAGGAGTGATAGATATATTAAGATTAAATAATAGTTTAATTATCTTAATTTATCCGATAAAAACGATTTTAATAAGATTATGAGATACTTAAATCAAAATTTGATGTTATTAGAAAAGAAAAGAAAATGAAGAAACTGTTATAATTTATTTTCTATTTTTTTAATTATATTTGGAAACTGTTCTTTTTTTAAATTTAATTATTTGTTTTTTCTTATTAATTATGTTTGGAGTGTAATTGGAAATAGAAAATGATAAACCTTTTAGTCATAAGTTCCTTTTTTGTTAAGAAAAAAGGGAAACATGAGTTTTTGTTTGCAATTTAGAGGTGTTCTTGGACAGAGTCCGAACCTAACTCGATTAAATTATGTTATTAATAAATAATATATATTTTTTAAATTTTAATTCTAAACTGTTTGTAACTATAGAATAATATTTTTTAAGTATAATATTAAAAAAAGATCTTCAATTATTTAAAAAATTAAATTAATTTTTATTATTTTATTATATTTAATATAATTTTTATATTTTTATTTTAAATTAAATAAATTTTATAACTAATAGTTGATTAATTATTATTATATTATTTTTATATTAAGTGATAATGACATAACATATTGACAAATCATAATGAATTATGATATGACATGTTAATGTGATATTTTTATTATACAAAATGATAAGTGATATTTTAACTAATGATAATTAATTTATCATTAGTTATAAGAATCTATTTAACTAAAGATAAAAATATAAAAACTTGATTGATACATTAAAAAGATAAAATTTATTTAAAAATTTTAAAATAAATATAATATCTATTTTTGATTATTTTAATAATAAAATAAATGTAAAGTATTATGTCTATATTTTCGGAAAAATAGAAAAGAAGTAAGGAAAGTAGTGAAGAAAACAGGACAGTGATATTAATTTACTCTATTTTGATCGCGAAATAACACTTCTAGAAGCATACTAGTACCCTTTACCCTTCCTTATCTCAATCAAATCCTTGGCTTGGACAGAATATATACTTTGGGCAAAACTTTATAACAAGTTTACGCTGCCAAGTTTATTCTTTATTTTTATTACTATTTTAAAGGCTTTAACAGTTAGATTCATTGTAATCCACAAACACAACAAACTTCTGTTGGCAAATTCTTGGGAGAAACCACAAATCTTCCCCCAAGTGTCTCTACGATCTCTCCGTTTTCTTCTGTCCAATTTTGCTTTTCAGATATTTTCAGTATTTCGCCTTCAAGACGACCTCTTTTTTTTTTTTTTTGTGAATAAGACTTCTTATTTTTAAGTCAACTGTGTACGGTTTATTTAAAGCCTATGGCAGGTTTCCACAGCAGATCCATTTGCAGCTATTTGCTTGAGTAATTTTCAAGTAAAGTCATATCCTGTTTTGTACAACTAACCCTTTTGCTTGCTTTCCTTCTTGCCTTTGTTGTTTTTTTCTTTCAGAATTTGGCTTGTTCAGCTTATTTTTTGAGCAGGGGTTGTTCTTAATCTTTCACACTGTTGTTTCATGGTTTTGGAGATTCTGGGGTCTTTTTATCAACTGGGTAATTCATAAAATCTTCAAAATTTTCTTTGGTTACTTGGTTCTTACCAATTCTTAACTTCCTTTTTGGTAAAATAACCTTATTAACAATAATGCTCTGTTTCAAGGAGGCCAGCTCCTCTTGTGTACTAACCACTGTCTTCATCTGTCACCAGTTTTCTTCTTTCTTCTCAAGTACTATGGGGTATCTCTAATCTTCAGTTGTGGTAGAGCTTTTAACAAAGCTCCTTGAAACTTTGATTTTCTTTGATGGTTGGAAAAGCTTGTTAAGCTGAATTAGGATCCCTTAGATTCGCAAACATGGAATATGGGAATGAAATTTCATCACCATTAAGCTTTGCCCCATCCTCTTACTTATCGGATGGGTCTGGTGGTCACCTTATAGAAGCTGCCACAAGTACGGAAGACCCTGGGGCCAATCTTGAAATTCTGAGCCTGAGCAGGCTCAGCTGCAGTCTTGAAAAGTTGTTGGTCGATCAGGAATATGATTACAGCGATGCTGAGATAGTCGTGGAGGGCAACATTGCTGTGGGGGTGAATAGGTGCATATTGGCTGCGCGGAGCCAGTACTTCCATGAGCTTTTCAGGAAAGGGAGAGATGACAATTCCATGAATAAGGAAGGCAAACCACAGTATCTGATGTCAGAGCTAGTGCCTCATGGTCGGGTGGGGTATGAAGCCTTCAAAGTTTTCTTGAACTATTTATATACTGGAAAGGTTAAGCCGTCACCTAGGGAAGTCTCAACCTGTATGGACGATGCTTGTGCCCATGATGCCTGTGGTCCTCTGATTACTTATGCTTTGGAGTTGATGTATGCTTCTGCCACATTTCAGATGAAAGAGCTGGTTTTGCTTGTTCAGGTACGTAGCCCAAAAGTATGATACTTTCTTTTGTTTTGGAATCTTGAGGATAATCATGTGGCATGTTTTGGACGGCCTGATTTACTGAGTAGGTGGAATCTTTATATAATGTAGATGTATTATAAATGACTGCTTATGAACATACAAGGCTTATATCTACGCAACGGAGTTCTTTAAGGGAAAAGTGGTTTTGTGTAAGTTGAAGCAAAACAACATGTGGGAGTAGGGTTGTGTAAACTGTTATTTTAATTAGTTCGGTTTTAGGTGTCTAATAATTAAATTAATCGAATTCATATTTAAAACTAACTGAAACCGAATTAAATTATACAAATAATCGAACTAACCGAAACCGGACTGATTTGGTTAGTTCGGTTCGATTTTCAAAAACCTAACTTAACAAGTTTTTAAATTTTTTGTTTGTATATATTTATTTATATTGTATTTTTTAATAAATCAATATTACAAAAATATTAAAAATGATAATAAAAAATTATAATAAATAAAATGGATACTTATATAATTAAAGGGGAACTAAAGTGGAGAAGAGATTAGGTTTAAGATTTATTTTTTATGCAAAATCTTCATAATACTCTTACTTAAGTTCGGTTAGAAATTTTCCTAACCAAAATCGGACCGAATTAATTTTAATAATCGAACTATCCTAACCGAACTATCCAAAGAACCGAACTAATAGAATAAAAAAAACCGAACTCATTTCTATTCGGTTCGGTTTACATTTGCTCACTTCTAGTTGGGGGAATGAATTTGATTGTTATAAATTTTCATAAAAAATAAGCAAAAATATAAAATTGAAGGTGTTAAAGGACTAAACCCAATTAATGGAGTGAAAATTAAGATTATAATAGGTAAACAACACTGCCGTCTATAGTGGTTGACTTTATTTGAAGTAATCTATATGTCCAATGTTTGACTCTTTAATCAATTTGCTAATACCTTTATAAGGATCCGATCCAGCATAACCTGCATGATGCTCCATTAGATTCACACAAGCTGTAGCAAGACTCTCATAAGTGCTTTTGGACAATCAAATTAATTAAACCTCATAAAACAATGTGCCGAAAAATCGCATAAAATCATTATTTACAGGAGTCAGGATCACACCAACTAACAAGAATTACAAGATAATTCAATAAAGTTTACTACTCCAAAGAACCTCTCATAATTGCTAAACAAAGTGATCTCAATATAAAACTAGAGCACAAAAGGCTTCAACAACTCGAAAGATTTATCTTTTAGGCTCTAAAAGCTGTTCTTCAAGGTGTTTACCAACTCAATCTTCTGACTAGCCTTCCATCTTCTCTCCTTTCGAATTGGTTTTCAGCATTGCTTTCCATATTGGCATACTTGACAAAGCTTATCTGGTTTCACTATGACAAGAAGGCTTTCAATCAAGTCACCATATGTCATCTTAACCATTGAACTGTAGTTTACATGTCCTAATCTCTTGTGCCAATATCTGAGGTATCATCTTCAATAACAAATGCACTATGGTCTATTTCCATAAGATTCGGAGGATAACATTTGTTTTTCATCTTAACTGTCAACAATTCACATCCTGTGGGATCATATATAGTGCCTTGTTTACCTGTAAACAACAAGGCATAGTGATTGTCATCTAACTAACCTACACTAAGCAAGTTTTGGTCAGCTTCAGGTACATAAAGAACATTATTAATGAACTTAGTACCTGAAGGAGTATCAACGGCTACTATTCCAATGCCATCAATCTTCAAAAACACACCATTTCCAATTTTGACTCTGGCCTTGAAGCTTCTGTCTAACTCAAAAAATAGATCCTCATTGGCAGTAAGGTGATTCGGGCAACCATTGTCAATCAACCAAGTGTTTCTTCTCCCTAGTTAAAGCCATAAATAGCAACTTTTCAGACTCATCAGCTTGTTCAACTACCGCAGCTTTATCTTCATTACCATTTTTCTTTGCCTTGCAAACCTTTTCAACATGTTCTAGTTGGTTACATGACTTACATTTCACATTTGGTCTATCCCAACAGTATTTAGCTGTGTGATTTCTTTTCTTACAGTGAGAGCAAGGAGGGTATTTCTCTGATTGCTTTCCCTACTTCCTATTTTCAGCTTTGTTGCCCTTACTCTTGAGCTTCTTAGAACCACCGCACTTGACTCTCAAGCCCTTAGTCTTCACAACTAAGGCATTTTCAAAAGAGCCTTCACACCTGATGTCTCTTCTCTGCTCTTGGGCCAGTAATGTATTGATTAGTTCATTCACAGATATCCTTGTTAAATCCTTTGAGTCTTCTAGAGAAGAAATCTTAGCTTTGAATCTCTCTGGTAGACTCACAAGGAATATATTTACCACTTTTCTCTTAGTTACTTCCTCTCCCAACAATTTCAGCTGATTAACAATTCTTAGAACCTTATTTGCATAGGCTTGTATACCTTCATTATCTTTCATTCTCAATAATTCAAAGTCCCTTGAGAGATTAAAGACTTTAATCTGCTTGGTGCGATCAAAGAAAATAACCAAATAGCTTTTAAGCCTTAACAAGGAACACATCAAAACGCTAAGAAGAAAAGGAGTGCAAGTCTTAACATAAAGAAACGACATAGCAAGCTGTCGTTTAGCTAAAGCTAGTAACAAGAATATAATAAAACGGCAAGGAAGCTTGATGTTTAACTAATCAAGAACCATGAACTTAACAAAACAATCCCACACCCTTGTGTATTGCTGGAATTAAATTGGTAAAGTTGAAACGTCTTCGTTTTGGCTTAATCCCAATTGTTCTCCTGCTTCAAATGACCGTTGCTTCCCGCTAGAGCTTCTGATTCTGCTTCCATACTAGATTCATGATCATCTTTCAACAGTAACATCCTAGAATAGCAATGCTTTGAGGGCGCATGCGTACTAGTAATGACCTAGTTTTCTATGTTATAGCCAATTATAACTTAATCTTATTTTTCCATACAATAATTATTTTGATTTTGAAAGATAACATATATAAACAGTGCCTTGACGATAATCGGGCTTGTAAATTAGTTTTGATGTTTTTAACTTGACATGACACTAAATCAAAAATGATTGAAAATTTCTTATCATCCAATTGACTTTTAGGCAAATATTGTGTTTAAGGTTCTAAACAAGTAAGGAATACTTTGTAGGTGGAAGAATTGTTACCAATGAAACTAATTCACTTATTTTGTTCTTTGAATTTGTTGAACAAGTTTTTGCCTTTAGTCATAGATGTCTTGAGACATAAGAAACCATTAGCTTTCGTTATGCATTGCTCTTGTTTATCTTTCAGTTCATAGTCTTCAAGAACCCATGAGACTGTTGGAAGGTGATGGGCTCTCACACACTTGATAGGGAAGAGGAAGTTTCTAAAATATGAGAAAACTGGAATTCATTTGACTTTGCTCTACTTTGAAAATGACTAACCAAATGACTTAACTTGCATGCTGAATTACATAACTATTCATACAAGTTCAAAGGATGAATCCAGATAGAAAACTATGGGTTGCTTCTTTGAAACCACGAAATTGCATTGTTTCCATAAAAGAACACAAAATCGGTAGTACTTTTCCTATCATCGAGGTCTTCCGCAAAATCACTACCACAGTAACCCATCAACTTGAAATCATTAGAGGATGAATAAAAAATCCCATAGTCAAGTGTCCCTTTATTGTAACGAAGTATCCTCTTGGCTGCCATCATGTGTAATTTGGTGGGATTCTCCATGATACAGCTCACAATTCCAACTGCAAATAATATGTCTGGTTTTGCACAAGTCAAGTACCTTAAGCTTCCAACAAGACTCTTGAACATAGTTGAATCAATCTTTTCTTCATTTTTTTTGACCTTGGACAGTTTCGCTCCACATTCCATGGGGGTGTTAACGAACTTGCAATTAAGCATGTTGAATTTCTTG